>NC_135660.1:12004453-12209453 GCF_964188315.1 Podarcis muralis | reverse complement strand
CTCCCTTGCCTTGAAATCTAATTGCCCATTTGACATCATCTGCTTCAGGGTGTGATCCCTGATTGGTTAGGACCACTTGTTTGTCTAGTCCAGGAAGGAGGAAATTCAGCAGCATCTGGAAGCAGGGCAGATAGCAAATAGATGGCAAGTGGTAAAAGGAAATTTGATGGGGAAGGAAGGGAGGGAGAGAGAAAGCCAACCAACCACATTATAATGATTAACTCAGTACTTAGCAGCTGTTCAAAGAGCCCAGCACAAGCAAAATGGTTTACTGTAGTAGCAGTGGGGGTGAAAGCAGAAACCACAGGTAAGAAATACAGTCTGGAAATAAACATCTGGGTACAGTTTCCAGTGAGCTGGTTTCTAAGAAATGGAACGTGTATTAAATCCATTCCACACCAACAACTGTGAGGGAAAATAAACCAGAAGTGGAAAAATAAATAAGTCCCAAAGTGCTGATGATTCTAATCAGGAAAAAGGGGCTTGCTAATTTCCATAAAATTTCCATAGCTTTAACCGTATAGTTAAAACTATGGTTTTCCCAGTAGTGATATATGGAAGTGAGAGCTGGACCATAAAGAAGGCTGATTGCCAAAGAATTGATGCTTTTGGATTATGGTGCTGGAGGAGACTCTTGAGAGTCCCATGGACTGCAAGAAGATCAAACCTCTCCATTCTGAAGGAAATCAGCCCTGAGTGCTCACTGGAAGGACAGATCCTGAAGCTGAGGCTCCAATACTTTGGCCACCTCATGAGAAGAGAAGACTTCCTGGAAAACACCCTGATGTTGGGAAAGATGGAGGGCACAAGGAGAAGGGGACGACAGAGGACGAGATGGTTGGATAATGTTCTCAAAGCTACCAGCATGAGTTTGACCAAACTGCAGGAGGCAGTGGAAGACAGGAGTGCCTGGCGTGCTCTGGTCCATGGGGTCACGAAGAGTCGGACACGACTAAACAACCAAACAACAACAACTTTCATTGACAATCCCACATGTGCCAAACTGAACTTCTTCAAACCAGCAAACGAAGCCCCTGCAGGATAGAAATGTTAAAGAGAGATGTTTCTCTACAGCATGGCTGAGGGGCCTCAGACCCAGGGACTGGATGAGGCCTGCTAAGCCTCTCACGTGGACCCTGCGACTCTTCCAGGCCACACCCACACCCCCTTGGCCACGCCCCTCCCCAGCTTTGCTTGGCGATCTCCTCAAGTGCCTTGAAATTTGCTCATGCGTGGTCCTCAGGCTGGAGGAGACTCCCTCACCCCGTTCTTCAGGGCTCCTGGTAGCCAACACTAGCCATGTTCCCCAATACTATGGCTGTGTAGGGAAAAAATCTATTGAAAACAATAACAGCACACCAGCCAACCAAGACGAAATTATGCCCAAGGATTGGACCCAGCTATATTTTTTGTTCCATGATCATTAAGAGTTTGGGGCATGCTAGAGTTAAAAATACCAGAAGATTCATAGCTGTAGTTTCCCAGACTCCCGATAGCAATGTCTTTGACTCTTGTAAGTAATGTCTTTACTTCAACAGCACACAGGCAGTAAGAAGCATTAACTCCTAACGATAGTGAAAGATTCCAACCCACCCACTATTTCCCCCCCCCCTTCTTTTTTGCTCCTTAAGGAAGATCATTTTATACTACTTTCTTGGAAAATAGTTGAAAAATTGCAGGCAATAAATATCTCTCTCACTTGAGCTGGCAGGATCTCGCTCTTCTTCTAAAATATATTGTTCCCAGTTTACTTATTACCTTGTGCTGGGACTTGCCTGTTAAAGAGAAATATTGCTTGCGAATCCACTCCTCATTTAAACAAATGCTATTAAACTTGAGTGAGAAGATACTAAGGAGGCTTCCAAAAGACTTCCATGGCTGCACTAAATCAAAGCTAATGGCTTGAGATAAAGAAACTGTGGAGCTGGTCTTCTGTACTTTGTCAGTATTAATATTTTAAGTAACAAGTCCTCACCAACTTCCTGGGTTCTCTCTCTCTCTCTCTCTCTCTCTCTCAATTCAAGGAAGCAACCCAAGGAAGTTGGAGGTGCTGTGACAAAGAACATTTTCCTTCCACACACTATATCTGATTGCAGGTTTTGCAATATAAACCCCTGTAAAAGCCTACTAGCCAGAGATGAGACACGGAAGAGTGAGCATATCACAGTCAAAACTTGTGTTTTGTTGATTAGACTGCATTCACATCGCAGTTTGTTCTGCTTTCCTGACATTTCCCTAACCCTATTAATTCCTGCATTGTATTTTGACTTTTCACATGATTGTGAAAGCCACTTCTGGAGAACTAATGGAATATAGCACATTTTTAGCTCTCGTCTCTATGTTATTTTATTCCGTAACCATTCTGTCTGCAACCTCTTTAACCCAGAAAATTGTGGGAGTAAAGTGACAGAATTTGGGGCAGCATATCAGCATATATAAAGTTATTTCCTGCTGTTTTCATAGGGGAACAGAAGCACACATGTGTAGAAAGGGTGGGCAAGTAGCATTGTTGTCCAATGACATTTGTCACTGTGCTATACCCCACCCGCCAGTGTGAATGAAATTTAGGGAGACTTGCTGGTATATCAACTGGAAAGCCGCCGTTCTATAATGAAACCGGTTCCCCAGCATGAGAGGAATGTTAGAAAATAGAACAGAAGCCCAATTCCTAGCAAAATAGTCCCTCCCCCATGCCTGAGTGCACTCATAGTCACTTTGTTCGAAAAACTTGGCAAGACGAGCAGTATACTAATTATTTCACCCAACCTTGCTACCAAGAACGGTGGTGCAGCCAGGATTTTGGATGTCCTTGTGCAAGAGTCCCTCAAGGATATGTTCTGCTCCATCACTGGGCTAACTTCCTCCTCCTGTGCCATTGGAACTGACACGTGTGTGTGTGTGTGTGTGTGTGTGTGTGTGTGTGTGTGTTAGAGAAAGAGAGAGAGAGAGAGAGAGAGAGAGAGAGAGAGAGAGAGAGAGAGTTGGTGAACAAGCTAAGAACAGCAATCACTGCTTGCTCCTTATCTTTGCTGCCATTCCCCCTTGCTTGTTCTTCCACTTTCTGCCAGGGGTTTGGGTGAGCACCAGAACCACAGGGCTGCTGATGGAGAGCCCCATGCTCAGACATGGACCTTGACACATGCCCATCTCTGCTGATCCCTGGCAATGGCCTTGACCGAAATCACGAAACATTAATACTGACCAAATACAGAAGACCAGCTCCACAGTTTCTTTATCTCAAGCCATTAGCTTTGATTTAGTGCAGGAGCCTTATGGAAAACCTTCTGGGGAGGGGCACTCTCCAACGACAGGAAGAGTCAGAGGGAAAGCTGGGCAGAGCAACAGATATGACTCTGACCTTTCCACAGGGGGCAACATTTCAACCACACAAAAGTCAGAGGGTTCTAAACACACAGCCCTCTTCATGCATCCAGACCCCCCCCCCCCAAGTGTCCCTATTTTCCAGGGACAATTTACAGAAGAGGTCCCAGTTTCTGATTTGACCCTGGAATGTCCCACTTTTCCTTAGGACATCTCTATTTTCATTGGAGAGATGGTGGAAGGTATGCTTCTTCTTTCTTTGGCAATCACTCGTAGCCGAGTAAGATTTGCCTTCCATGAACATGGCCTTAATAATGAGTCCGTAAGTGACTGTGGAGATGGATCCGCACGTCCTCCCACAGTGGGGACATAGGTTTCCAGGTGGGAGTTGATCATAGTGAGGGTTTGCAAAATGTGCCTTCCTCTTAGCACGTTTCTCCCTTTGTCCTGAGTTCAAGCATCTTCAAAGCCCATGATCCAATTGGAAAACAGCCTTGGTAAAGGCTGTTTTCCAATTGGATCACTCGCAGGCCAGTGTTTCCCAGTTGTTGGTGTTTATACTACATTTTTTAGATTTGCCTTGAGACAGTCTTTAAACCTCTTTTGTTTACCACTAGCATTAAGCTTTCCATTTTTAAGTTCGGAATAGAGTAATTGCTTTGGAAGACGATAATCAGGCATCCGCACAACATGACCACTCCAACCGAAGTTGATGTTAAGGAATCATTGTTTTGACACTGGTGACCTTTGCTTCTTCCAGTACACTGGCATTAGTTCGCCTGTCTTCCCAAGTGATGTGCAAGAATTTTCGGAGACATTATCATAATTCAAAAACACATTCCAGCCAGGCAAAAGAACTCAAGGAGTGGGTGGAGCCAGCTCTGTGAGGGATGTGGCCTGGCCCAAGGTCTGCAGAGAGATGGGTAGAGTGAGTCTCACCAGAGAATCCCACAACTGAGTGGCAGAGTGAAAGAATGCTCCCTTATGTGCACTAGAGAATTGGTGCATATTTAAGAAAAGCTTTTCTTTCCTAATCTGCAACACTCTTGGGGGAGGGGAGAGCAACTCCATGCAGCTGTAGTATCTATCTTGTCCCCTTGCTTGTGTGTTGGTTTCTCTTTTTAGCTAAAACCACAAAATGCCTCAATTTCCTGGCAGTTAACAAGTCTGGAGTGGTATTCTCACTGCACTCAATTACTCATCTAAGTGGCATGACAACTCTGAGCATGTGAGGTGCGAACATCACGTGCCGTTTACTCTGTGTGCCTGGTAAACTAATTAAGGCAACATGGAGCGCTAATGCTCTACATAACATGGCGTAATAATGTCAGGGATGAAGTGTCCTTGGGAGACGTTTCACGTCGAGCCGGAATGAAGGCCCTAATGAAACAAAATGAAAGGCGTCCCCTTCAAATGCTCAGATCTCAGGTTGAAGTATTTACTTCCCCTTTGATGAATATTTGAATTCAGTCTTGTGCCATTTGGGAACGGTGAATAATTCACTTTGGCAACTCATAAACAGTATTTCATTAGCTTTGTGCAGTTTGTGCTAAAGTTTAAGAGGGCTCTAGGTTTTCGCTTGGCAAAGTTAGCGAAGGCTGACAAAGCTACAGAAAAATATCCAAACAAACCCCCGTGTTACAAAGGGAACATCAACAATCTCTAGGCAACACAATGACCATATACATACATAATAGACAATCTTTATAGAATTCCTTCAAACCATAACAAGTTCAGAATGAAATCTTTAGTCTCAAAGTCCCTGAAAATCTTTAAATGAAGGGAGGTACCTAACTTTGCATGATGAAAGACAAGCTGTGAAGCTTTGTGTATTCAGCAAATATGATGTCCAACACTGAACAGTGATTCCGGATTTTGACTACTGTTTCGTAGACTTATTCGTCAGCGTGGTGGGAGGATATAGAATTGCTTCATAAACCCATCTTATTTCAAATGAATGTATGTAAATGAAAATATCAAATGCTGTGGAACAGTGCTCAAAATAAGATGGGTTTATCCTCCCACCACGCTGACGAAGAGTCAATATCGGGAATCACTGTTCAGTGTTGAACATCATATTTGCTGAATACACCAAGCTTCACAGCTTGTCTTTCATCGTACAAAGTTTGGTACCTCGCTTCATTTAAAGATTTTCAGAGACTTTGAGGCTAAAGATTTCATTTTAAACTTGTTATGGTTTGAAGGAATTCTATAAAGAAAGCTCCAGAAAAGACAGGCCTAATCTAATTCACTGGCCCCAGGTGGCCAATGTGGCCAGTCAGATACTGAACCACCAACCTCATTCTTCCATCACCCAGTTTCCACCTGCCTGCATTAGTACTTGCAACCAGTTCAGCGGGTGGCACTGGCTGTCAGTATCCTCTTTCCTTCATCTCAGTGCTGCCCTCGAACTGAGCAGGTAGGAGGATAGGGACAAAACTAGAATTAGATGGCTGTCAGGAGTGAGCTGGCAGTAAATCACCCCAGGCAAGTTGGGGTTAACTCTTTATTAGCAGGAAAACAATCTGCAGAGACTTGGCAGCAGCTCATCCCAGGTTGTTCTTGCCCCATGGTTCAGATGCCTACCTCCCCACAGCTCCCCTCCTCTCCAGGGTTCTTCCCAAGCAATTGGAGACTACACCTGAGTGAAGCCAACCTCTCCTCTGCTCTTTTCATGCCTCTCTTGGTGCTGGGAGGGGAGCTTGTCCCAGCAGGAGGGGGAGACACCCATGACTCTTCACAAGCCTGAGTCATCTCTGCCTCTTCCGTTCGCCAGCTTCAGCTTCTGCCTCTGATTCTGAACTTCTCCCTGCCACAGACTCCCCCTGCTCACTAAGCACTGTTACCTCTTAAGCTTCAGATTCCTCCTCTTCCCAATCTTCTCCCTCTGACTACTCATCATTGTCCCACCACCACTCCCTGGACATACAAAGCTGCCTTATACTGAGCCGAACCATTGGACCATGCAGCTCAGTACTGTCTACACTGACTGGGGTTTCAGACAGCGAGTCTTTCCCATTTGTACCTAGAGATGCTGTGGCCTGAGACTTGACCACCGGCATCTACAGGTGGTGAGGGAGGGGAGTTGCTCCATCCAGGCACCTTAGCATCATGCAAAATGTATTTAACAAATGCCAATAATAAGTTGCCGCCTGAAAAGTAGGGACTAGGCCAAGGATGGGGAACTTGTTCAGCCCAAGGGCCATATATCCTTTTGCGCAACCTTCCAGGGGCCACAGTCCAGGGTCGGCAGAGCCAGAGGTAAAAGTGTGCAGATCAACACATGTGAATTTTATCTTTTTGCGACAGGCTGATTTGGGTGTACCAGTAATACCACTGCTGCTCCAGAAGAAATTCTTAATGAATTCAGACTTTTTAGATTAGAACCTGTTTTACTTGGTTACATATTGAAATAGGAATTAATTGAAAATCTAAATTAGCTATGTAGCAGACACAGTAGGTTCCGGCCTATCCCCTTCACTCTGTGGGAGAAAGACATATTTCTTATTATGCTGTTTCTCTACATCAACAAGTCATGAGGCAAAACACAAAACAAAGAAGGCTATTTGGGAATGAAAATATGATATTCCTTAATCGGGGACCACAATTGGAGAACCCTTGCACCTGGCAATCATTCCTCGCATGGCCCGTGGCTGAGACGGTTCCATTAACTCCAATCTCTGGGCCTAGACATTAATGGCTACCCCTCAAGAAACAAATATCACTGTGGGTCAAAAAGCTGGTGTGAATTCATTTGCAGCGGATTGACAGGCATTTAGAAAACAAGAGACAAAAGGATGACTCCCAACAATGGGAGAAGTTTTCAGGACCTCTTCTGGAATCTGACAACATCATATCATCTGACAGTAACAATGCATGTTCTTTGAATAAACACAAGAGTCATATTGGCAACGAGCAGAAACACCTCGAGACGTCAGCTCCGATTCTGAAATGCAAACGACAGCGCAGAGGGGCAAAGTATTCAGTTTCATCCACATGTGAAATGAAGCAGCTCAGAGCTGCTCGGAGCCTATTATTTAGACTCTCCCGTAAATCACTGAAGCATTTAACCAATGTACTAATCTTCTTTTACTGTGTGAACCTGAACTGACTCTCGAAAGCAAAAAAAAAACAACCCTCAGTGAAGTAGATTTGCCATGGGGATGTGTGCTAATGCATGCAGTGTGGGCGCCAGATAAGGAAGATGGGCATGGCATACGCTATTGTCCTCTGCGGCAACAATCGTTTCCGGATGCTTGCCGTAGACAGGCTCTTGGAGGTAGATCAGGCAGAAATATCAGCTCAGCTTCTCAAAAGAAACTTTTGCCGTCCGTTCTTCCGGTAGCCGTGAGCTCAGGAGGGCTCTCGTTGGAAAGCCCTGTTCAAACCATTGAAGTGTGGTAGAGGAAGGAGGTGAAAAAATTGACAAAGGCAAAAATTGCACCTCCTTCCTCTTGGCTGTTCCACCACCTTCCAAAGCTTGGGTGGATGGCCCAGGAGACGGCTTTCCCTGCAACAGCCCCTAAGTTGTGGAACTCCCTCCCCATAGAGGTGAATCCGGCACCTTCATTATATAGCTTTCAGCGAATGCTGAAGAGACACCTCTTTATCCTTGCCTTTGACCCTTGAGATGTGTTTTATCAGGGCCTATCGTATTACTGTGATTGTAATCTGTTTTAACTGTTTTTAATTGTAAATTGTTGTAACCTGCCACTGAAGGGTGGGTAATACATTTGATTGTGGTGATGATTGGTGATATAGCATGGGGAGCATGGGGCGGTTGCCCCGGGCACAGAATTGTTAGGGGCATAAAATTTCAACACCCAATCCTGCCTCGTTACAGCTGCACACTTCCATCGTGGGGCTCTGTTAAAAACGGCTTCTCCGTGCAAACCAAGAAGTGACCTCTCCAGACAGCACAACAACTTTTCTTTTCTTATTTCTGCATCTGCAATCTCCTGGGTGACACGGATACCATTAGGCAGTTGAATGTGCATGTGTACTCTGTCCGTTTTCCTCCCTCCACACAGCCCCAGATGCTGGCAACCCACGCTATGCCACTGACAACAACAACATAGCACAGAATAACTACAGTGGTGCCTCGCAAGACGAAATTAATCCGTTCCGCGAGTCTCTTCGTCTTGCGGTTTTTTCATCTTGCGAAGCACGGCTATTAGCGGCTTAGCGGCTATTAGTGGCTTAGCAGCTTAGCGGCTATTAACAGCTTAGCGGCTTTAAGAAAAAGGAAACAAACTCACAAAAACTCGCAAGACGTTTCGTCTTGCGAAGCAAGCCCATAGGGAAATTTGTCTTGCGGAACGACTCAAAAAATGGAAAACTCTTTCGTCTAGCGAGTTTTTCGTCTTGTGAGGCATTCGTCTTGCGGGGCACCACTGTACTTTATGTTTTTGTGCCTGATTCAAATTGTCGCACAGCTTAGGACCGCAGTATCTTCTGGAGCATATTTTCATGGATGGATCACCCCCTGGTGAGGTTGGGATTGTCTGTGACTGATCGGGGGGACCAGTTAGATCAGTCTGTCCCCCAAAACTGATGAAATATGAGGCATTTCTGAATGCTCTGGGGGATTTTCCAGGTAGCATGGGGAGTCCAGGGGACTTCTTGAGGAGTTCCAGACAATGAAGCAAGCCAGACATTGACTAGAGTGCAGGTGGCACAAGTCTCAACATCAATATGACCAAACAGAGGTATGAGTGCATAGATGTTTCTGTCATGTGAAAGTGAAGACAGCATATCACTCAGCCTCCATTGCATCCTCAGTGGTAGACTGCCTGGTCCAGATCAGTGTGGCATCATTCACAACAGACCACTCAATAGCCTAATAGCCTGTTCTGAGAGATTTGTGAGGGAGAAATCACTCAGATCTGTGCTTAGCATGATGCCACAATTGGTTCAGGCTTGTTGGAGGTCCTTGGAGTGCTATTGAAGTACAGCTTGTGAAATCAGTTTCAGTTGTTACCACCTGACAATGTAAACAGGATGCTTGAAGAGGTGAGGTCATGGGCGTGCCATCTCAATCCCTTTCCTCATGACTGGTAAGATCCAATAGGAGGGGACTGGTTGGATGGGTCCCAGGACTGGTCAATGCCTCACTGGTCAATGCCTCACTATGGGCGTCCAACACCTTGAAGATGTCTTCCCTGGATCAACATATTTTAGAACTGGAAGCTGCCTGTTTCCAGACCATTGATCCATCTAGTCCAGCATTGCTTGATCTGATGGGCAGTGACACTTTAGAGCAGAGCTTTCCAAGCTCTCCATGTTGGTGACACACCTTTTAGACATGCATCATTTCGCAACAAGAGTAATTCAGTTTTACTAGCAAACCAGAGGTCAAATTAACCCCTTTCCCTGGGAGGAGCATGGGGAGCATCCGTACGACACACTTACACACTGCAGCTGACACACTAACATGTCGCAATGCACAGTTTGGAAACCTCTGCTTTCGAGCATTTTAGAGAAGAGTCTTCCTAGCCCTAGGAGATGCTGAAGATTGAAGCTGATATGGAGTCTGAGGTACCTTCTGCATGCAAACTACCTGCTGCATCACTGAGCATCCATCATTTCCCTCCTCTTCCTCCTAAAATGGCATAAACATTTTAGAGGAGGAGGAAATGGTGGTGCCTTACTATTGTGACCTCCATCGACTCACGGTGCATCAGTAAATGACTAAATATTTAGAAGGTCACACTAGCAGTTTCTCTATGTTACTACGCTGAAGACACCCTGGCTTCCTAATGATGATCAAGAGCACATTCAGCATGTTAAGAACTACATATAGTTGATAGTGAACCAAGGGTTGGGATATGAATCTGAAGGTAAACAGAACGGATGGTTTTACAGTCCCATGGTGTAGGCACGGAAGAAAAGATGCAATCATTCTTCATTGGGAGAACATAAGTCCTGTGCAAACTAACTGGGTCAGATGAACAACCCATCAAGCACCAAACTCAGCCAGGCAAGGAAAAACAAAATTGGGAGCATATCTTCCCATTGGAACAGGAGGCAGGGAAGATGAATATTGGTTCTGGCCCAGAGGGACGCTATGCACAATAAGTGCCCGGTGTCCAGAGGCAGTTGATATGGGTATGTATACATTCACAGGCACATTATACTGGAGATTAAAAATAAACATTCCCCATTTGAGCCATGCATTGCCAATTCATGGTCTCCAACCCACTCAGGTATCAGGAAAATCCGCATATGAGAATGTGGTTCCATGTGCATTTGGACTTGATTGGGATAACTGACCATACAATTAGAGAAGAAGAGGTCAGCATAGTATGTGTCATCTCATTCCCCATAGCAGAATGGAAGCATTTCATAAGGGAAACTGCCTTCTACTGAGACAGGTCATTGCTTCAACTCATATTGACCAGCAGTGTTCTCCAGGGTTTCAGGCAGGGGACGTTGCCAGCCCTGGGCCCTGGCTTAACCAGGATTGGAGAGATAAACAAGTATATTTCCAGGTCAATCAGGATGGGGGAGCTACTTTGGCATAGCCAGAAACCACCTGGATCAGCTGAGATTGACTGGAAATTAACCCCACTCATCACAGCAAATCTAGCTTTAGGATTACACACTTAACGTGTTCTAAGATCATTTAAAGAATGCACACATGATGTCTTCCTTTGGGGGGGCCTCTCCAGATGTCTTCATTGTTGTGCTTTCTTGTTTATTTTAGTCTTGATGGTGGTAGGGCAGTTACATACAATGCCATCTTCAACACAGAAAAAGGGTTTGAAAGAAACACACTGCTTCATTTCCCGTTGTTGTGTGTGATGTGCAACTTCCTGCTGAAATCCTGCATTTTTTATACCACAGAGGAGAGGGTGTCCCATGTTTGTTGTGCTATAGATCAAAAGTGCCCCTCCAGACAGCAGAAATGTGGCATTACAGAACAACTAATGATGCGTAGGCAGTACAGTGGTACCTCGGGTTACATACGCTTCAGGTTACAGAGACTCCACTAACCCAAAAATAGTACCTTGGGTTAAGAACTTTGCTTAAGGATGAGAACAGAAATCATGCTCCGGCAGTGTGGCGGCAATGGGAGGCCTCATTAGCTAAAGTGGTGCTTCAGGTTAAGAACAGTTTCAGGTTAAGAACGGACCTCCAGAATGAATTAAGTTCTTAACCCGAGGTACCACTGTATAGCTCCACCACCAATGCTCAATTTGTTGTGTCAATGACGTTGCAAAATGCACACCTGAAGGGGCCCTCTGAAACCTTTGTCCATTTTGTTGAGGTGTGCAACAAAGCTGTCATACAGTGATACAGAAGACAGCAAGACTCCAACTCCTCTATGTTTCCCTTTCAGATTTGAAGGAGCTGGGAAGCTGGTTTGACTTAGAAGCCTGGGGCTTGTGCAAAAACCGTGAATGCATGCTAGACATATGCTAAGCGATTATGGAAGCTTCCTTTGGACTTCTGTCCTCTGGCCTCCTCTGGAAAGGAACAGCCTCTTTTTCGGTGTGGGGATTGGGTGCTGAGAATGTGAGCAGATGGTGTTTTCTCTCACTGCAAAACATTTGGCGTGTGCCGTCTGGGTTCATAATGCCATCCCTGATCTGAGATTGGGCATGAGAAACAAGATAGAAAATGAGCAGTGCATAGCACATTGTGGTAGGAAAAAAATATGTGTTTTCTAGCTTCTTCCAGGAACAGGAGTGGCCTTCCAGATTTTTTTTTTCTGGACTCCAACTCCCATCATCCATGCTAACTGAAGCTGAAGGGAATGGGAGTCCAACGACAGCATGCTGGGAATAAAGCAACACACTTTGCAATAAGTTACTTAAACCGGGGGCAGGGGGTGATAGAAAGCCAGCCTATTCCTCCCTCGCTAATTCGTTAATGAAACAAGTGTTGTTGTTTAGTTGTTTAATCATGTCCGACTCTTCGTGACCCCATGGACCAGAGCATGTCAGGCACTCCTGTCTTCCACTGCCTCCCGCAGTTTGGTCAAACTCACGTTGGTAGCTTCAAGAACACTGTCCAACCATCTCATCCTCTGTTGTCCCCTTCTCCTTGTGCCCTCCATTTTTTCCCAACATCAGGGTCTTTTCCAGGGAGTCTTCTCTTCTCATGAGGTGGCCAAAATATTGGCGCCTCAGCTTCAGGGTCTGTCCTTCCAGTGAGCACCCAGGGCTGATTTCCTTAAGAATGGATAGGTTTGATCTTCTTGCAGTCCATGGGACTCTCAAGAGTCTCCTCCAGCACCATAATTCAAAAGCATCAATTCTTCGGCGATCAGCCTTCTTTATGGCCCAGCTCTCAGTTCCATACATCACTATTGGGAAAACCATAGCTTTAAGTATACGGACCTTTGTCGGCAAAATGAAACAATACCTTCTGATTATTTTCCTCACATTCCCTACTTCCTGTTGGACTTTCCTTTTGAATTCATGATGGCCACAAACAGCTTGTACTTAGAATGGCTTTGTCTGCAAGGAAACCTCCAGTTTCATTATTGTTGCAACCAGCCATCTTACCAGACTAGTTATTTCTGCGCTCCCCTCCTATATATATATATAACAAACTCCAACATGTCACAAGTAGCCCACCCTCATCCTAAGGCAGGAAGGCTAACCCCCATTTTGGAAACCTGATGCAACAATTTAAGTAGACAGAGCCAAGATGGATGGAGTCCAGAGTACTGATAGGGATGCAAATCACATCCTCCTTTCAGAGGCATTGGAGTGTCGGATTTTATGAACGCATGTGTTGAAAGATGTATATACATTTTTGTATTCTTGTATTCTATGCACATTAATCGTGCTGCATGGTTTATTTCAGCATTTAGTTGCAAATAGGTATAGGAATGCACAAGTAGATCTTAAAGGTTTGGTTCTGGTTTCTAACACCCATTTAGGCCTAACTGTCAGTTCCTGGATATAGAGTGTCAACAGCTACAAGACCATTTTGTGGTTAAGAACAATGAGCAGTTAGATGTTGAAAAGAGGGAACTCCTGGACATGTGGTCAAAATAAGAGATACCAAAGGTTGGACAGTTAGGGACTTCTGGGAATATTTGGGTAACAAATGATCTTTGTCATTTACTGGGGGTTGGCCTAGTGTGCTGCTTACTGGAAATAGAGAAGTGTACTGAGGTCTTTGGGACGCGGGTGGCGCTGTGGGTAAAAGCCTCAGCGCCTAGGGCTTGCCGATCGAAAGGTCGGCGGTTCGAATCCCCGCAGCGGGGTGCGCTCCCGTTGTTCGGTCCCAGCGCCTGCCAACCTAGCAGTTCGAAAGCACCCCCTGGTGCAAGTAGATAAATAGGGACCGCTTATTAGCGGGAAGGTAAACGGCATTCCGTGTGCTGCGCTGGCTCGCCAGATGCAGCTTTGTCACGCTGGCCACGTGACCCGGAAGTGTCTCCGGACAGCGCTGGCCCCCGGCCTCTTGAGTGAGATGGGCGCACAACCCTAGAGTCTGTCAAGACTGGCCCGTATGGGCAGGGGTACCTTTACCTTTTTACTGAGGTCTTTAGCCAATGAGCTGAGCAGACTTAGCATAGAAAGTAATAGTCACAAGCTAAGAAGATATAAAAGCAGAACGCAGCCATTGTTTAGCACCATTCACTGGGCACCTGAGGCAAACTCTGTGTTGCTGTGATATGAGCAGGATAAAAGGACGCGGGTGGCGCTGTGGTCTAAACCACTGAGCCTCTTGGGCTTGCCGATTGGAAGGTCGGCGGTTCGAGTCCCTGCAACAGGGTGAGCTCCTGTTGCTCTGTCCCAGTTCCTGCCAACCTAGCAGTTCGAAAGCACACCAGTGCAAGTAGATAAGTAGGATAAATAAATAAATAGATAAAGTGGAGATGAGTGCCACACTCCATAGTCGCCTTTGACTGGGCTTAACCATCCAAAGGTCCTTTACCTATGAGCAGGATGTGGTCCATGATCCATCGCTGACAAAGAATTGGTTCTTCTTCTGTCTACCTTGCTTCAAGATCTTGTAGATCTTAAGTTTTTGCTGTGTGAAAAGGGTGTGGCTGTCTATTTGTCTATTGTCTGCTAATGAATAAAATAACTTTACTGAGCACCAACTTTCTGTTGACTGGGTCTGATCTGGTTAAAATGTTTGGTGAACCCCAGATGAATCATTTAAGAAGCAAAATTGGAGTGACAATCTCCCATTCTTACCTGTATTCATATGAGCATGCAAGTGTGTGAGTTGGCTGCACCCATCCCTGGGGGGTTGGGAAGAGGTGAATGTTGCCCTCAGGCCAAAAGAATGGATAGCCACCCCCATCCTAAAGGATTGTTTTAAAACTTTGCAACAACTGCATCACTTGCAAGCAGGATCCATGTTAAGGAGAGCTTTTCTCACCACCAGTTTGAAAGTGAAATATGATTGGCCTGAAACTTTAAAAATAAAGGACTCATTTCAAGAAATAATAACAAACAAGAGAGGTCTGTGTGTACATTTTACTACCCACAAAGGGCACCCCAAAGGAAGGAGCATTGTTCAACTTATATAACACCTTAACATATTACAAATTTCCCATGACTGTTATACTTGCAGTAGGTTTATAAACCTTTTCTTTGATGCTAAAGGCACTAAAAAGAAAGCAGGAAGTGCTGTATCTCCCCCAGCGAAGGGAATCTGTCGTTCTATTAACTTCTACTCCCAGAAAAGGAACAAAATATATATCCAAACATAAGAGAGGGAGAAAACAGCACATTTTCTATTTCCTTAAAATTTAAGTGTGCCTGTATATCCCACTTGGAAACAAAAACTGAAACAAAACACAGGGCACTTAATATTGATTTTTAACACAAGGAATCTAAAACCAGCAAAGATTCTTTGACACACAGAGAAAATCCAATATCGAGTTGCTCCTCTTCTATGACAAATATTTCTTTGTGCAGTTTTTCAAAAGAGGCATTTGGTAACGATCTTGGCGGAGAACTCTGGGGTCCTGGCTGCCCATGATGCACTGGTTTCTAAGGAGAAAACCTCAGAATACAGCTGCTTCTCTCTCTCTCTCTCTCTCTCTCTCTCTCTCTCTCTCTCTCTCTCTCACACACACACACACACACACACACACACCAATACCAGATGTACCCTGCACAGTTCACTGGAGATTTTGGAGATGGAAATTTTGAAGACTTAAGATTTGCTTTCCTTGAAGCTCCACTGTATGTAACAGAACTTGCACAACTTGTGCTTTTAGTGTTCCTAAATTCTTAGCTCTACAGCATACGGAATAACTCCTTGGTGCTCTTCCCGCACAGCTTGAGTCTGAACGAAGGAATCTGAGCCCCTGCGTTCTGATTCGATACATTATATCCAATCACAGAACATTTCAGGATTTGGCCCTCTGCCATTGGCCCTTAAACTCTGACTTACGATTCGCAGCTTGGAACTTTAGACAGCCAATCACATTGGGAGTGGGAGTGGCCCAGGCCTCCAGAAATGTATATAAGCAGTTGCTTTGCCCCTGTTGCCCAGTTCTGTTTGTTCAGTAAAGGTTCTTGCTGTTATCACTGTGTCATGCCCTGTGGGAACGCACCTACACTTCACTTATCCACACTTACGTTGCACTTTCCAGGCAGAAGGTGGCGCTTTAACACTCTGTGTCTGAGTGTTGTTGCTGCTGCTGCTGCTGCTGCTGCTGCTGCTGCTGCTGTTATTGTTGCTGTTGTTTTGCCCCAAGCTTTCTTCACAAAAACCAGCTCTTCATAGCAGAATCAGTACATAAATTCAGGTTTTCTGTAGATTAATGTCTCTGCTCCAAATGCATTTTGAGGAGCAGGTTTCCACGAGGAAAAGCTCGGAGCAAGAGAAAGAAAGAAAAGAAAGGGTGTTTGGACACGGAGCGAAAGAAAGAATGGAGGAAAGGTGGATAAGCCCAGTGTTTCCATATCATTATTTCCAAGCTCCCGCAGGACTTCGACAATAGTGCCCAAAGTAATGAAGAAGTAATGAAAATGCCGAACATATAGCAAGCCGATACGGTCCTCTCTGCTGACTAAATCTCTTAATAAAGGCGAAGCTAAATAAAGCAGGTGCGTAGTTATGACAACTCGCTGCACAGCACAAGAGAGGCCGAACCACAGAGGAATTAATTAAGTGCTACTTTCATGCTCGAAAGCCGCGACTCGGGAACAAGTGGCTTTGGCTCTGAAAACCACTTGTCAGAGAAGTGCAGATGGATGGATGGGTGGATGGGCAGATTACAGGCAATGTAATCTTACTCAGTTCTGTACTGAGGGAGAAAGGCCTTTTTGCATCCCACCTTTTCATCCTCAAAGCAGCGAGCGCCACAGAGCATAAAAACATATTATGACTAAACAGCCACCAAACTGGATGAAAGCAGGAAGAAGAAAAGCATCAGCAACATGAATCAGTGAAGGTAAATAAAAGAGCTGAGGTTGGGCTGACTGGATTGAGCCACAGTCTGAACCAGGTTTGGGAAAACAGTAGACTAGTTATTACAGGCACTTGCACCCCACTCTGGCAAATAGAAGGGGAAGAAATGGAGGCAGTGAGAGATTTTACTTCCTTGGGCTCCATGATCACTGCAGATGGTGACAGCAGCCACGAAATTAAAAGACGCCTGCTTCTTGGGAGAAAAGCAATGACAAACCTAGACAGCATCTTAAAAAGCAGAGACATCACCTTGCCAACAAAGGTCTGTATAGTTAAAGCTATGGTTTTCCCAGTAGTGATGTATGGAAGTGAGAGCTGGACCATAAAGAAGGCTGATCACCAAAGAATTGATGCTTTTGAATTATGGTGCTGGAGGAGACTCTTGAGGGTCCCATGGACTGCAAGAAGAACAAACCTCTCCATTCTTAAGGAAATCAGCCCTGAGTGCTCACTGGAAGGACAGATCGTGAAGCTGAGGCTCCAATACTTTGGCCACCTCATGAGAAGAGAAGACTCCCTGGAAAAGACCCTGGTGTTGGGAAAGATGGAGGGCACAAGGAGAAGGGGACAACAGAGGATGAGATGGTTGGACAGTGTTCCCGAAGCTACCAGCATGAGTTTGACCAAACTGCGGGAGGCAGTGGAAGACAGGAGTGCCTGGCGTGCTCTGGTCCATGGGGTCACGAAGAGTCAGACACGACTAAACAATTAAACACCAAAGCACCCCACTCTCTAGCTTCTGTCTCGGGAAGCAGGAGTTCAAGGGCCCATTCCAGCCAGGCAAAAACAGCTGGGGCACAGCTTGGGAGAGTGAGATAAGAGTGGTCTGCAGGGCTGCATTTGGCCCTCAGGCCTGAGGTTCCTCACCAGCAGTGGCGTAGCGTGGGTTGTCAGCACCCGGGGCAAGGCAAGTAATTTGCGCCCCCTAACCCATGGATTTGCGCCCTCTAACCTGTGGATTTGCGCCCCCTAACCCGTGGATTTGCCCTAACCCCAGATGTTGCGCCCGGTGCGGCCGGCCCCCCCTGCACCCCCCACGCTACGCCACTGCTCACCAGTAGTCTAAACCAGTGTTTCCCAAACTGGGTTATACTGACCCCAGGGGGGGCTCTGGAATAATCTGGGGGGGGGGGTTACTAGCCTTGGATGCAATTGGGGGGCTTTGAATAAAAACAAGGAGATTGTGGGAACATAAAGAAAGAAGAGAAGTTTGGAAAGCCATCCGTACATGTTTCATCTGTTGTGTTATTACGCTTACCACCAGGTCGGGCACCGTTGCGGGATGGTGACAATGCCTCCACTGGATCCAGGGGTTGTGCTGGAGGTGAACCCTTTTTGGCTTCATCCAGGCCCAGAAAGTGGGTTGCAGCTTGCCTGCCTATTTGGCCAATGGCAGGGGGGTGGGATCGGGGTGAGGCCGGGGGGCACTGAGTAAGATTTTTCTGAAAAGGGAAAAGTTTAGTAACCTCTGGTCTAAACAATCATATCTTGACCTGATACTGAAAGGCAAGGAGGGAGAGAAGCACCCAAGGGTCCTGTGCCAAAGAATTCTGAACTTTGGGTGCCACCACCAAGAAGGCCTTACACTATGAGTTCCCCTGCCATATCTCAGGTGAGCTTAAGGGTAGGTTTTTATTGGAAGGGTGCCGCCAGACCCACCTTGGATCAAATCTATGCTTCCAGGTGTCATCAGAAAGCTGCAGGATAGTGCTCACCCCAGAAATGATCTCTTTCAGCTTTTGCCTTTATACAGGGTTATAAAGACTAGGACTAGCCGCTTGAGAAACAGTTTCTATCCAAATGCGATTTTGGTTTTAAACGCAGTATAAGGTAGTCTCTGTGGGGGTATATTGTATTTAATTATGGAGTATCAGAGTTTTTAGGGGCTAACCAGGCTGGGATAGTTGGGATAGCAGGCTTGTTGGTTTTTGAATGTCTGATGTAGATTTTTTTCAATTTCGTTGTTCTGTATGGGACAATGACAATAAAGATTATCGTATCATAGATGCAGAGACAGATCGCATGGTCTCGCAGGTAGAAATCTTGATATGAAGTGCGTGACAGGATGCCCCCACAGTGGCTGAGCCCAGATTCTGCATTGAAGGCACTGAATGGGGCAAACCAAATGTGAACATTCTCAAAACATTTCTCTCAGAAGAACACCACTCTGTTCATTCGTATCAAATTACCAATCTTTGTATTGTTCCAATAGCATGACATCAAGGAATTCAAAAAAGGCTGCTTTTTTCTGAGTGAGATCCCTGCTGCATCCAGGTCCATGCCTTGGATTTGAGGCAGGTTTTCCTCAGTCCTGCCTGGAGATCTCATAGAGTGAACTAGGGCCATTGTCTGTGCAACATGGTCCTCTATGACATGGCCCTTAACCTTTAGACATGTCATTACTAAAAAATATTATTTTATTACTGACTAGCTACAACTAAGGGCTTATACAAATGGTCACAGGTACATATATCTGTGTACAACTGAACATGTCCATGCAGACAACTGACTCCCACAATTTTTACACAATCACATCTTTTCTCCTTCCTTCCTTTATTTTTTTGTTTAAATTCATGGAAGCTGAAGGACTGCAAGAATCAGACACTTGCAAATGTTTGCATGCAGTACACCGAACGTGCGCTTCGTCTGTTTGTTTAGACTTCTCGAACGCCTTAGCTGAAATCTCTGCATCTCACCACCTCACGTACAAAAAAAAAATAAAAAAAATAAATCACAGTGAAACTCCTGGAAGCCAAACACTCAAGGTAAACAAACAAAGCAGCCCTCATATAAAACATTGGAGTGGGGCAGTCATCAGAGTCATGAGCTGCCGGATTTGATATTAAAACTGCCTCCAGCTCAAGCTGCAAGTCGAGCACCGGAGATTGCTTTTGAAAACACAAACAACAACCACAAACATAGAATCATAGAATCATAGAGTTGGAAGAGACCACAAGGGCCATCGAGTCCAACCCCCTGCCAAGCAGGAAACACCATCAGAGCACTCCTGACATATGGTTGTCAAGCCTCTGCTTAAAGACCTCCAAAGAAGGAGACTCCACCACACTCCTTGGCAGCAAATTCCACTGCCGAACAGCTCTTACTGTCAGGAAGTTCTTCCTAATGTTTAGGTGGAATCTTCTTTCTTGTAGTTTGGATCCATTGCTCCGTGTCCGCTTCTCTGGAGCAGCAGAAAACAGCCTTTCTCCCTCCTCTATGTGACATCCTTTTATATATTTGAACATGGCTATCATATCACCCCTTAACCTCCTCTTCTCCAGGCTAAACATGCCCAGCTCCCTTAGCCGTTCCTCATAAGGCATGTTTTCAGGTGATGAGAAAAAGGCAAAAGGAGTTGTGTGTGCGCTGCTGTTAAAAGACCACCCTGATGCACATCCTGGGTGGCCTTATTGAGGCAAAGCACCAGCCTCCCTTGAGGATTTTAGGGGCCAAGCCAGGATGTTTGGGAGGAGTTGTTTCCACAGCTTTCAGAGTGCACTTATGGGGTACGTTCAACAGAGATGGTAAAACCTGAGTCTAGGCCATACCATTACTAATTGCAAGTGGAAAGCTCACATGCCCTTGAAATTGACCCAGAAACTCCAGCGGGTGCAGAACGCCGCAGCGAGACTCCTTATGGGGTCCTTGCCACGGGATCACATTCACCCAGTGCTATACCAGCTGCACTGGCTCCCGGTGGAGTACAGGATCAGGTTTAAGGTGCTGGTGCTAACCTTTAAAGCCCTATACGGCCTAGGACCCTCGTACCTACAGGACTGCCTCTCCTGGTATGCCCCACGGAGGACCTTACAGTCTGCAAATAACAACACCCTGAAGATCCCGAGCCCCAGGGAGATTAGACTGGCCTCGACCAGAGCCAGGGCCTTTTTGGTTGCAGCCCCAGCCTGGTGAAACGCTTTCTCACAAGAGACTAGGGCTCTACAAAATTTGACATCTTTTCGCAGGGCCTGCAAGACAGAACTGTTCTGCCAGGCTTGTGGCCAGGGTTCAGTCTGACTCATTTTCTCTTTGTATGAACAAGTACGAAGGATGTTTCCCAGCCCGCTCACAGGTCCTTATAATATCAGTGGAAATAGTTGGTCCTGCCAAGTATTAACCGCTTTCAATTTTAACTTGAAGATGGCCATTTGTTCAGTCTAATTTTAATTTTAATTTATTTGAATTAATTTTGGGGTACATTTTAATCGATGGTTTGTTTGTTTTTATGTATACTGTGGTTTATATGATGTTAGCTGCTCTGAGCCCTGCTCTGGCAGGGGAGGGCGGGATACAAATAAAATTGATGATGATGATGATGATGATACCCTGCAAGTGTCCTGGAAAAAAAACAGAGCATCCTGGGGTTTTTCCCACGGCCATTTTGAGCACCGTGATCTTGACCTCGAAAAAGCTTTTATTTTCAGGACCGCAATCACATGTTTTGGGACTCTGTGAAAGCACGGTCCCCCAAAAGTGCGTATTTTGGGCTCCACAATCTCACGCTGGTCATGTGACTCATGTGAGAGCATGGATGGGAAGACACATGTCCTGGTTTCAGGTCTCAACATGTTGGCAGGTGTGCACAATTGAATGTATCCCCAGTGGGTGGGTGGGATCCTAAGAACATAAGACAGGCCTGCTGGATCAGGCCAAGGGCCCAACTAGTTGAGGATCTCGTTCTCACATTGGCCAACCACATGCCTGTGGGCAGTGCTTTTCTTCTGGAAAAGAAGATGCCAGTACTCACCATGAAGTTGGTACAGTAAGTGCCACAGTTTTAACCAGTGCTTTTCTTCTAGAAAAAAGAGGTGCCGGTACTGGGTACCCCTTGGGTACCCCCAGGGGGGAAGGCATTGCCTGTGGGAAGCTTGCAAGAGAGTCATGAGCACAGCAGTAGTCTCTCCTCCTGCGATTCCTGAAACTGCTATTCAGAGCCATGCTACCTCTGGGAGTCGAACATAGCCATCACGCCTCGTGTCTGCTCTTAGCCTTGAACTTGTCTAATCCTGTTTTAAAGCCAAGCAATTGGTTGCCATCACTGCCTCCTGTAGAGTGAGTTCCATAGTTTAATGATGCTCTGCAAGAAGTTCTTTCTAAAGCTGTCCTGGAATTTCCAACTCGCTGCTTCATTCGATGCCCACGAGAAGAAGAAACCTTTCTCTAACCACTTTCCCCGTGATATCCAGAATTTTATATACTTCTTACCTGCCTTTTCTCTAAATCATAAAGGCTGAAATGCCTTTCCTCAGCAAGCAGCATGTACTAAATTCCATATATAGATTTGAACCAGCCGATCAGTCTGTGGGCTGTAGGCTGCATATTATTTCCGTTGTGCATGTGTTTTATTTTTGGTGTTTATAAACATGGGAATAGAATCAACAAGGCTTTTTTTGTAGGATGAAGTAGAGGAATGCCATTGCAATTTGAAAAGAAGAAAAAAGCAGCCAAGTTTTCCATTTTGCATCGACTTATCTGATGCACCAGTTACGACACAGTGTCACAAAGCAAGTCAATTTTTAGCGGGGATTTTTTTTACACAATATTTTTCTGTGTATAAGACGATGCTTTTTGCTAGGGGGGAAATAGGCAAAAATTGGGTGTTGTCTTATACACAGATAGTGAATGCAGAGGGGGGATGTGTGGTTAATGGCAGCAGCAAACAAGAGATTGGCTGCAGCAACTGGGCAGACGATTGGCTGCTGCGGCAAGGTGTGTGATCGGCAGTGGCTGTGGCAAGCAATTGGCAGTGGCGGGAAGGCGGGTGAGCGATTGGCAGAAGTGACTCCCCCCCCCCCCAAAAAAAGCTAAACAACTTAATTTCTTAATTTTGGGTTAAAAGAAATAGGAATCGTCTCATACATGGGGGCGTCTTATACACAAAAAACACGATACTTTCCTCACTTAAGCCATAAATACATTCACTTCAAAGTCCATTTCATGTAGATGTAAGAGAAAGGCCCCCTTTGGGAAAAGTTCCCTTTATATTTGCAACTACCTGCTCTTAGCTAGCCAAGTACTTGTATACTGTCATACCTTGGGTTACAACCGCTTCAGGTTGCGTCTTTTCAGGTTACGGACCGCCGAAACCCAGAAGTACCTCAACAGGTTACTTCCAGGTTTCGGCGGTCGCACATGTGCAGAAGCACTAAATCGCGCTTTGCGCATGCGCAGAAGCGCTGAATCACAACCCGCGCATGCGCAGACATGCAGGCGCTGGTTGCGAACACTGCAGGTTTTGAACGTGCATCCCACACGGATCACGTTCGCAACCTGAGCATCCACTGCATCAGCATCCTAGTGATGACGCATCTTACGTGAAAATAATCCCATCGAAGTCAAGGGATCCTTAAAAAGGAGGGCCGTTGTCACCTCCACTCCAAACACACACTGACAAATGAATGCCTTCCAGCCAAATAAACTTTTGGCTTTTCACAGCCCAGCTTTGCAGACGTTTGCCAGCATCTCTCCTTCTGCTATCATTGCATCTTTTTGACATTAATATCTCCTAAGGAAGGAGCATCCCAGTTTGACATGCCTCAAGAGACCAAGCACTTTTCATTTTAAAAATCGGCAGTAGCCACTTGCTGAACTTTCGCTGTCATCTTTGAGAAATGTATCAATTAAAGCCTGTAGCCTGGAGAAAGAAGATCTGAACGGCAGCGATTCGGAGGTGGGCTGGGTGAGGGTCAACAAACTGGGACTCATTCATATGCTGTCGGAGG
This sequence comes from Podarcis muralis, assembly GCF_964188315.1. NCBI lineage: Eukaryota > Metazoa > Chordata > Lepidosauria > Squamata > Lacertidae > Podarcis > Podarcis muralis. The sequence goes on along the minus strand of NC_135660.1, from coordinate 12,186,012 downwards.
AGATACGTCGTCGTCCTGTTGCGCTGCGTATGTGATAAAGGGGAACCCCATCAGGGTGAAGGCATCCTCTTTTCGTTGCCATGCTAGTTTAAGTTTGTTGGTTAACTTCTCTAGTAGGGGGGTTTCTCATGCATTATAGTACCTGTGGTGTCAGGTTTCGGGGTATTGACTTCCACCCACTGTGGCAGTAGATAAGAAGATCAAACAAAAGCCCTTTAAAGCCCTATATGGCTTAGGACCCTCGTACCTACGGGACCGCCTCTCCTGGTGTGTCCCACACCTTCAAACAAAAACATCTTGGAGATCCCGGGCCACAGGGAGGTTAGGCTGGCCTCAACCAGAGCCAGGGCTTTTTCAGCTGTGGCCCCAATCTGGTGGAACACTCTGTCACAAGAGACTAGGGCCCTGTGGGACTTCACATCTTTCCGCAGGGCCTGCAAGACAGAGCTGTTCCTCCATGCCTTTGGCCAAGGCACAGTTTGACCCCATCCTTTGGTAATCCTCACAGAACTCTAGCTCAATAGTTGCCATTAATTTGATTTTGAATTGATTTTAGAATGAATTGATTTTAGAATGCTCTGTTACTTTTATTGTTGTTAGCTGCTCTGAGCCCGGCTTTGGCTGGGGAGGGTGGGATATAAATAAAATTTTGTTATTATTATTTTAAAAGGAATGCATTACCAGTTAGAATCTTTAATAATCACAGTGAGAGAACAAAGAACACATCTCCTAAAAATGGCGGTGCTCCCAATTGAAGGGGGAACCCTTCCATCCCTATTAATCTACGTCACTCCTATGTCTTGTAATCTGAGTTTGTACCCTCTGCGCTTTCTGTTCTAACACTTTCTGAGTTCTCTGTGTCTTTGGAGAAGAGGCGGGGTGAATGCTGTCCAGAGACTGCGAATCTCTTCCAGTGTTTCTTCTGCTAGCTGTTCCCCATCCAGCATTTCCCAGCTTTTGCCTTCTGAACTATGCCCCTCTACCAACCACTGTTCCAAATCTATACTGTCTTCCTGCTCCCGGGAAGATTCAGGATCAGGGGGAGGGAGTGGCTCCCACCATTTCTCCTCAGTGCAGCCCTCCTCAGCACAGTCTCTGATAAGTGGTCTATGTTCACTCCTGATAGGTCCTTCCTGTGTCTAGTTACGGTAGTTCTAGCTGCTGAGGGTAAGTGACATATGAGTTCCTTACTCATGTGCATGTGTGTTGTTGTTGCTGTTGCTGTTGTTGTCCTGGAAGATATTTACTAGGGCAACCAAATGAAAGAACAATGCCCACCATCTCTGTCCCCAATCTCTCTCCCCCCCCCCCAGTCACAAGATGTCTGTGACAAAAGTATCTCTTGCTAAATGTAAACCAACTGTGAAAAACACTCTATGAACTGAAAGTGGAGACGATAGATGTACTTTTGCCTGTTTGCTTGTTTGTGTGTGTGTGTGTGTGTGTGTGTGTGTTTGTTCTGTAACACAATTTTTTTTTAACAAAAACTAATTCTAAAAAACTGGGAGTGAATCTTGGCTTGGTGTACAGCATAGGTATTGGGCCTTTTGTGTTGTGGCACCCACTCTTTGAAAGTCCCTTCTGTTCCATGCCAGACAGATGCTGTCTCTATGGTCTTTTCAGCACTTGTTGAAGGCCTCCCTTTTTCAACAAGCCTTTTAAATGGAGATCTTTATCTTTGTCTGCAACGGTGTTGGATCTGCAATTGTTGTCATTTGTTATATTTATTCAAAAGCATTTATTTGTTTATTTTTCTTTCTGGTTTTCCAGTTTCCATCGTACAGGCAAATAATGAGATATCTCACTCTAACCTGGAAACATTTGAATATTTCACTGAATATTTCACAAATCTCTAAGTGGCACACAATAAAATAAAAAAACACCCTAAAAACAGTAGAATTCTGGACCATACCACTTCAGCAGGAGGGTGGTCATGTTCTGGAATATTTCCCCGTTTTAAAAGTCCCTGCTGTGTAGCAAGCCAGCCTTCTTGTTTGAATCCATTAAAGTTAATTCTGAGCCACTAGTAGTCATGGCAGTGACGGCGCTGGTCACTAGTCTGTATAGAAGAAGCCAAAGTACTGAAGTTTCATCTATTCGCAGTTCTTCAGCACTGGCATAGTCCAATAAGCAACCAGCTTCATTGCAAGCAGTAATATGCCACTTCAACAGCCACTGAGAGCTGTTGTGGTCCTCAGCCTTAAACTACAGTTCCCAGGATTCTGTGGAGCCATGACTGCTAAAGTCATATAAGAGTGCTTTAAATGTATGGAGGTGGATATGACCTCGGTTTCTATCGATGACATTTCTTCTTTCTGAGCCCACTGAATGTATGTCTTAATTCCTGCCTGCCCCCCCCCCAAAAAAAACCCCCTTGCTTCCATTTAATTTCAGCCTGGACAAATGAACCTGCGATATTAAAACGTGATTTGCTCAGATCTTTGCCTTCAGGGAGAATGCAAGGATGCTGCCATCAGCCAGAATATTTGTGATCTAATTTAGAGGCAGTGAGGCATGGCACTTATTCTTGGTGGCTTTGGAAAAACAGAGCCAGGTTCCTCCTTTTTTTATATATGATACTGTAAAAGATTTCTCTTTAATGCGATAAAAAGTGTCCTTCAACTCAGTGCAATATAAACATACGAGTGGGGGCAAGCCAGGAGGCTTTATAGCACAGGGCAGCAATGGCAGGCGGCCCCCGGCCTCACTTCATGTGGCCCCCAAGAGCTCCTGAAGCTGACCCACTGACCCATCCTATCAGCATGCCTTCCATCTTGTTCATTTCCTCTTTATTTTAAAGTGTTTGCCCCCCCTTCCTTAAAAAAAGCACCCATTAAGGTTAGGTTAGGCTTGCCATATGTCTGGGAAAACCCGGACATGTCCTCTTTTATGGGGACGACATGCCCACCTGGGCGAATTTTTACATTTTAAAGGAAAAGTGCGGAATTTTGTTTTCATTTGGGGGGGCGGGTTGGGAGGGTTGGGGGCACATGCATGCTTGGGAGGGTGTTGTTCTCTTTTTTGCTCTTCAGGATATGGCAACCCTAGTACAGTGGTACCTCGGGTTACAGACGCTTTAGGTTACAGATGCTTCAGGTTACAGACTCCACTAACCCAGAAATAGTACCTCGGGTTAAGAACTTTGCTTCAGGATGAGAACAGAAATCGTGCAGCGGTGGCGCGACAGCAGCGAGCCATTAGCTAAAGTGGTCTTCAGGTTAAGCACAGTTTCAGGTTAAGAACGGACCTCCGGAATGAATTAAGTACATAACCAGAGGTACCACTGTAAAGGGGAATATTTTATTTAATAGAAAAACTTTATTTTTAAAAAGCATTTTTAAAAAAAAAAAATCCGTTGGAATTTACTTCCCTGTAAACCTACATAAGATGAGTCTTTCTTTCTTTCTCTCTCTCTCTCTCTCTCTCTCTCCCCTGCCCCCCACCAACCATGCACACCAATTTTCCAACAGTTTCCCGGATGCCTACTGGCACATAGGTCAAATGGCCAGTTTGTCTGCTAGCGTCCTTTGGTCTACATCAAAACAATCTTTATCTCTTATTAAAAGTCAAGAATAAAAGGGGGGGATTTTAACAGCTCCTAGCAAATTCCCATTCTGCCACGCTGACAGCGATCCTGGCAGGGACACAAATGTCATTCCATTGCCAACGTAGTTGGGCAGTATATTAACAAGTGTGGGGGGGGGGAGTGTTGGCTCTTTGCATGGCCGGTAATGGCTGCACCTTCAGACAACCTTAGCATTGTCGGCAGGAATCTATCAGGCTTTAAAAAAAAAATCCACCCACCTAGCAGCTCTGGTGGAGTCTGGACTTAACAGCTCCTGTTGAAGCATTGCTCCCCTTCCCCCTCCACAAAACACCCTCTCCTCCCTCCTTCTCTGCCTCCCATCCATCCCACCTCTAAAAAGCAATTTAGTTTGGAACGACATGAAATTGGTTTCCTCCGGTAAATATTTACGTGTTTGATTTCACCTTTCAAACATGATCGCTCCCAGAGGAGAGGTGCTTTTTTTAGGGGGGGGTAAAACATCCTAGGGGCAAGGTGAGGAGGTAGGCCTGATAATATATTTGGAGAAGTTGACACCTTTAGAGCGGCCTTCTGAATGAATGTAAAGGCAGTGATTAATTGCAAAAAGTTAAGGCGGTTGGGTGGGGAAATGCCCATTTGGTACAATTGCCCTGCTGCTGCAGTAATAATAATAATAATAATAATAATAATAATAATAATAATAATAATACTTCTGTATACCTGAAGGAGCGTCTCCACCCCCATCGTTCAGCCTGGGCACTGAGATCTAGTGCTGAGGGTCTTCTGGCGGTTCCCTCATTGCGAGAAATGAGGTTACAGGGCACCAGACAGAGGGCCTTCTCGGTAGTGGCGCCCGCCCTGTGGAACTCCCTCCCTTCAGATGTGAAGGAAATAAGCAGCTATCCTATCTTTAAAAGACATCTGAAGGCAGCCCTCTTTAGGGAAGTTTTTAACACTTAATGCTGTATTGTTTTTAACACTCGATTGGGAGCTGCCCAGAGTGGCTGGGAAAACTCAACCTGATGGACGGGGTATAAATTATTATTATTATTATTATTATTATTATTATTATTATTATTATTATACCCCGCCTATCTGACTGGGCTGCTCCAGCTACTCTGGGTGGCTTCCAACATCAAACATTAAAGGTTTCCCCATACAGGGCAGCTTTCAAATGTCTTTGAGTAGTTGTTTATCTTTGAATCGTGCCCAACAAAGGTCCGTATAGTTAAAGCTATGGTTTTCCCAGTAGTCATGTATGGAAGTGAAAGTTGGACCATAAAGAAGGCTGATCGCCGAAGAATTGATGCTTTTGAATTATGGTGCTGGAGGAGACTCTTGAGAGTCCCATGGACTGCAAGAAGATCAAACCTATCCATTCTGAAGGAAATCAGCCCTGGGTGCTCACTGGAAGGACAGATCCTGAAGCTGAGGCTCCAATACTTTGGCCACCTCATGAGAAGAGAAGACTCCCTGGAAAAGACCTTGATGTTGGGAAAGATGGAGGGCACAAGGAGAAGGGGACGACAGAGGATGAGATGGTTGGACAGTGTTCTCGAAGCTGCCAGCATGAGTTTGACCAAACTGCGGGAGGCAGTGGAAGACAGGAGTGCCTGGTGTGCTCTGGTCCAGGGGGTCACAAAGAGTCGGACATGACTAAATGATTAAACAACAAATGTACTGGGAGCTGGTGTAGAACATTTAGGACCAGTGTTATATGTTCCCAGCAGCCACTCCCAGTCACCAGTCTGGCAGCCACATTCTGGATTAATTGTAGTTTCCGAGTCACCTTCAAAGGTAGCCCCACATAGAGCTCATTGCCGTAGTCCAGAAACAGTCCTGTGTAACTGCCTGACTGTGTAACAAGCCCTGTCCCTGGCTGCTTTTCCAAGAAATTCCATGATAAAGGCTCAGAGCTGCCCCCAAGTAACTTGGTCCAGTCATTGCAGACAGTCAGAGGCTGGCTATGACCACGGTTTGCCAAAGGATTGCCATAACACAGCTGGGTTTTGTCTCTGCGGAGCCTCAAAGCCAGTTAGGGATAAAGCAGGTGTTCGGTTTTGCATGCTATTTAAATGAGAAGCTACCTAATTTGCACTTCTTGAACCGGTGTACGAATTGAAATACAGTCATCCTTTGAAATTCACACTTCTTGCGAACTTTGCAACACCGTTCTGCAACTGTGCCTGAACTAATGCATATATTGGGAAAAGGGGTGCTTAAAATGCATGTACAGTGGTGCCTCGCAAGACGAAATTAATCCGTTCCGCGAGTCTCTTCGCCTTGCGGTTTTTTCGTCTTGCGAAGCACGGCTATTAGCGGCTTAGCGGCTTAGCGGCTATTAGCGGCTTAGCGGCTATTAACGGCTTAACGGCTTAACGGCTTAGCGGCTTTAAGAAAAAGGAAACAAACTCGCAAGAACTCGCAAGACGTTTTGTCTTGCGAAGCAAGCCCATAGGGAAATTCGTCTTGCGGAACGACTCAAAAAACGGAAAACCCTTTCGTCTAGCGAGTTTTTCGTCTTGCGAGGCATTCGTCTTGTGGGGCACCACTGTATCGGTAAAGATAGAATGCAGAAGTGAATTGCAGCATGAGAACATACTTGCAGAAATGTGCAACTAGTCAAAACTGCATACAAAAAAAATGTGTTTAATAGGAGAAATTCACACCAAAATGCTCACGAATCTTCAGGAGGATTTGTTGTTCTCTTTTTAAAAAATCCCGAAGTGCTGCAGAAACATGGGGAGTTGAATTTAACACTGGGGGAATGAGAGAAACCAAAACTGACAGTCCTGCCCACCCATCCAGCTGTGGACCTATCAAATGTGAACACAGCCGGACTAGAAATGGCACAATGGCACAACGGAAGATGCGAGTGAATGAGCGAGAAACCAGGGACAGGTGAGCCGCCTCAGCAGCAGTTTATACTTAAAAGGAAAGGACACTTGCAAAACAAATCATTGGCTCAGGGTTGAAATAGCCCAGTAGCAAGTAGGAAAGGAACAGGCGTTGATGGAGAAAGGAAAAAGGAAATCTGCATAGTATACTCAGGGAGAACTCAGTGATGACAACAACAACAACAACAACAACAATAATAAAATTTTACTTATACCTCGCCCTTCCCAATTCAGGAAACTGGGCTCAGGGCGGCTAACAACAAATTTAAAACAATTAATTGATACTACAAAAAACCCCAGCATAAATATGATATAAAGCGTAAATAACAATAAAATCAAAAATCAAGTTAGGGGGGAAATCCATCCAATAAATATTAGATGATCACCAGTGCTAGCTGTCTAAATCAGTCCCACTTGGGCCAGTGAGGAGACCAGGGGAGAACCAGCTGTGGGATCCCAGAGCGGGCAATCTTCACATAAAGGAGAGGGGGAGGGAAGGAAGGGGAACAAAAGATCAGGCCAGGTTAAAATTGAAAGCCAGGTGAAACAGTTCTGTCTTACAGGCCCTGCGGAAGGAAGTTAAATCCTGCAGGGCCCTGGTCTCGTGGGACAGAGCATTCCACCAGATTGGAGCCATCACTGAGAAGGCCCTGGCCCTGGTGGAGGATAATCTAACTTCCTTAGGGCCCGGGACCTCTAAACTATGATTATTCATGGACCTTAAGGCTCATGTTTTAAGACTCCTAACCCTTCTACATTCATAAGTTGGCAGCTCACCTGGTAGTGAAGGGAAACCTAGAACGAGAAGGCTGCTACACATACAATAAACTCAAGAATGGATGTGACGCCAAGCTCAGCTCAACACATACACACAACCCTTCAGCACCCAGGCCTAGCTCAATGGAGCTTGCTCATCCCTAAGGTCAACCCTGACGGGGAAGGTCCCCTGTGTGACCCTCTGAAGCCCCCTCCCATGGTTTCCTGCAATTGGTATCCAGATGCATTGCCGCCTCCTGCTGTGGTTGGTAAAGGTAAAGGGACCCCTGACCATTAGATCCAGTCGTGACCGACTCTGGGGTTGCGGTGCTCATCTCGCTTTATTGGCCAAGGGAGCCAGCGTACAGCTTCCGGGTCATGTGCCCAGCATGACTAAGCCACTTCTGGCGAACCAGAGCAGCGCATGGAAACGCCGTTTACCTTCCCGCTGGAGCGGTACCTATTTACAGTGGTACCTCAGGTTACATACGCTTCAGGTTACATACGCTTCAGGTTACAGACTCTGCTAACCCAGAAATAGTACCTCGGGTTAAGAACTTTGCTTCAGGATGAGAACAGAAATTGTGTTCCAGCGGCACGGCGGCAGCGGGAGGCCCCATTCGCTAAAGTGGTGCTTCAGGTTTAGAACAGTTTCAGGTTAAGAACAGACCTCCAGAATGAATTAAAAACTTAACCTGAGGTACCACTGTATCTACTTGCACTTTTTTCTCTCTTTTTTGGTGTGCTTTTGAACTGCTAGGTTGGCAGGAGCAGGGACCGAGCAGCGGGAGCTCAACCCGTCGCGGGGATTCAAACCGCCGACCTTCTGATCGGCAAGTCCTAGGCTCTGTGGTTGGTAGCTATTTCCTAATCCTCTTTTAAAGCCATCCAAGCGGATGGCCTCCTAAGGGAACAAGTTCAATAGTCTGACTATGCTCTATGCGAGTAATATCTCCCAGCCATTCTGCCTGAGATCCTTTTATGAAGGAGACAGGGATTCCAGCAAAGATTCTCCATTGCTAAGTTTCAGCTGTTCTGCTCCAGCTCAACCCCTTTCTAAGACCTAGCCCAGGAGTTGGCAAGGTTTACCTTGCCTGGGCCGGATCAGTCCCACAGAGACCCCTCTGTCGGCTGGATAGCGAGCACGTGTGAGTGTGCACACCTATGATTTCCATCATCTGCATGAGCCTGCACAGGTGTAATTTCCGGCATCTGTGCATGTGCAGACGCGAGTTCCAACGCCACAGAAGAGAGTCCCCGTGCTGCGCCAGTTAGCAGCATAGCGTGGGGACTCGCTGAATGGGCGGCTCGGATCTGGGGCAGCTCATGGGCCAGTTAAACATGTTAGTTTCTGTTTGTGCCACTGTGCAGCTGCTTAGAGTCACAAGACTCTGTTTACATTCCAGAGACAGTCTAGGCTGTTGGAAGTCTCACAGGAGACGGATGTGACGTTACTGGTTTCCTGTTCCTTTGTTGTTCAGTTGCTCTCTGCTTTCACAGAGAGAGGATGTGTTTTCTGTCTGCGTAGTTAGGAAAATAAAACTCTTTGCAATGTAGCCATAAATCTCATCACTTCCACGTGCTGCTTTGATTCTCTGCTAAATGGGAATGTGCCTGAGGCCTCATCAAAGGCTCAAGTTGTTAATCACATCGGTGGCGATTCCGAAGGACTCAGCTGGAGGAGGATGAGCTTTATCAGCTCGGCCGATCGCAGGTTCCGACATAACAGCCTCCGCAGGCCGTTTCCAGCCCATGGGCCACAAGTTGCCGATGCCTGACCTAATCCCTTCAAACCTGAGGTAAGATCTGCCCACTTCAAGTATCGGGGGTAAAACTCTGCAGACAGAAATCTGCATGTTCTTTTTCAACTGTTTCTTGAAGAGGGAACAAGCTACACACCCAGCCTACATTCCCACTGTCCCACGAACCCCCAGAGAAAAAACCATGGAAAATTTGCACTCAGTGTGTGATTTACCAGCACCCTGTGCTTCCATAAAGCCATTTTACGCGTCCCTTGATTGCTCACCATGCGTATAAATAAAACCCAGAACCCTCTTCTCAAAATAGTGTGCCCAGAGGCCTCGCACTAAAATAAAACGAAATTGTGCCGATTGTGGCGGGAAAATTATACAGCCATATTATATCTTTGCTTCAAAATTGCACTGATTAAGTCTTTTGGAGACCCTGCCCATTTAGCAGAGATAATTAGGTATATTATAAAAAGCCCTGATATTATAAAATAAATACGGAATTCAAAAATAGAATGAAGCCGGGCTCCCCGAGTGGTGTTTGATTTTTGGGGGGATGTTTATAGAGCGTGAGTGCCACCTAGTGGCTGAAAGAAAGAAGTACAGCCTGGCAGCGAGGAAAGCTTCATAGAAGGAACAGGACTAGTTTGCCAGCGTTTCAGACTAAAACACAACCTAACCATGAAGAGCTGTTGGTGAAACGAAATGATACACAGTTTTGCATTCAGGTGAATAATCTCATGTTCTAATTCCTTTTCAAGTGAAAGATTGCTTGGGTCTAGAAAAGCGCCCTTCCAATTCACTGCAAAAAGCGTTAAGGTGGGGTTTTTTTGCAAGTTTTCCAAATTGCATGCCCAAAGATGCTTAAGAAGCGCTTGGGAAAGCAGTGCAGAGAAGCCTCAGCATTGCAGAAAGACTATATGAATGCCCACTGCCTGCATTATCTTAATCCTGCTTGCAAGAACTCGAGAAGGAGTGGTTGACAATATTGCTCAGATTATTGCAATAAGATCAAGACAGCCTGCTGGATCCCAGGACCTTCTGAGGTGGTTCCCTCAATGCAAGAAGTAAAGAAGGGCCTTCTCGGTGGTGGTGCCTGCCCTGTGGAACGCCCTCCAGCAGAAGTCAAGGAAACAAACTTTTAGAAGACATCTGAAGGCAGCCCTGCATAGGGACGCTTTTAATGTTTGATGCTTTATTGTGGATTCTTATTTTGCTGGCAACAACCCAGAGTGGCTGAGGCGACTGAGTCAGGTGGGCTGGGGCAAATTATTATTATTATTATTATTATTATTATTATTATTATTATTATTACTCAAGTCTCTGTAGTCAAGCACCTTCTCCACAGCACCATTCTTGTAGTGTGATAAATGTAAAGGTAAAGGTAAAGAGACCCCTGACCATTAGGTCCAGTTGCGGCCGACTCTGGGGTTGCGACGCTCATCTTGCTTTATTGGCCAACGGAGCCGGCATGCAGCTTCCGGGTCATGTGGCCAGCATGACTAAGCCGCTTCTGGCGAAACAGAGCAGCGCACGGAAAAGCCGTTTACCTTCCCACCTGAGCGGTACCTATTTATCTACTTGCACTGGCATGCTTTCGAACTGCTAAGTTGGCAAGAGCAGGGACCAAGCAACCGTCACGGGGATTCGAACCACCAACCTTCTGATCGGCAAGTCCTAGGCTCTGTGGTTTAACCCACAGCACCACCCACGTGTGATGCACAGACATAAATGTCAGCCCCTTCTGGAATTTGCCTGCCTGAAGCAAGTGCCTCATAATGCTTTGTGGCAAGGCTGATCATGACACAGTGCAATCCTGCACATGCCAACACAGAGGTAGACGTTTCTCTCATCGAGTGCAACGTTATTTACCCCCAAGTAAGGAGGTACAGGAATCATAGAATCATAGAATCATAGAATCATAGAATCATAGAATCATAGAATCATAGAGTTGGAAGAGACCACAAGGGCCATCGAGTCCAACCCCCTGCCAAGCAGGAAACACCATCAGAGCACTCCTGACATATGGTTGTCAAGCCTCTGCTTAAAGACCTCCAAAGAAGGAGACTCCACCACACTCCTTGGCAGCAAATTCCACTGTCGAACAGCTCTTACTGTCAGGAAGTTCTTCCTAATGTTTAGGTGGAATCTTCTTTCTTGTAGTTTGGATCCATTGCTCCGTGTCCGCTTCTCTGGAGCAGCAGAAAACAACCTTTCTCCCTCCTCTATGTGACATCCTTTTATATATTTGAACATGGCTATCATATCACCCCTTAACCTCCTCTTCTCCAGGCTAAACATGCCCAGCTCCCTTAGCCGTTCCTCATAAGGCATCATTTCCAGGCCTTTGACCATTTTGGTTGCCCTCCTCTGGACACGTTCGAGTTTGTCAGTGTCCTTCTTGAACTGTGGTGCCCAGAACTGGACACAGTACTCCAGGTGAGGTCTGACCAGAGCAGAATACAGTGGCACTATTACTTCCCTTGATCTAGATGCTATACTCCTATTGATGAGGCCCAGAATTGCATTGGCTTTTTTAGCTGCCGCGTCACACTGTTGGCTCATGTCAAGTTTGTGGTCAACCAAGACTCCTAGATCCTTTTCACATGTACTGCTCTCAAGCCAGGTGTCACCCATCTTGTATTTGTGCCTCTCATTTTTTTTGCCCAAGTGCAATACTTTACATTTCTCCCTGTTAAAATTCATCTTGTTTGTTTTGGCCCAGTTCTCTAATCTGTCAAGGTCGTTTTGAAGTGTGATCCTGTCCTCTGGGGTGTTAGCCACCCCTCCCAGTTTGGTGTCATCTGCAAATTTGATCAGGATGCCCTTGAGTCCATCATCCAAGTCGTTGATAAAGATGTTGAATAAGACCGGGCCCAAGACAGAACCCTGTGGCACCCCACTAGTCACTCTTCTCCAGGATGAAGGGGAACCATTGATGAGCACCCTTGGGTTCGGTCAGTCAGCCAGTTACAAATCCACTGAGTGGTAGCATAGTCAAGACCGCATTTTACCAGCTTCTTTACAAGAATATCATGGGGCACCTTGTCAAATGCCTTGCTGAAATCAAGGTAGACTACATCCACTGCGTTCCCTTCATCTACCAGGCTTGTAATTCTGTCAAAAAACGAGATCAGGTTAGTCTGACATGACTTATTTTTCAGAAATCCATGCTGACTATTGGTGATCACAGCATTCCTTTCTAGGTGCTCACAGACTGTTTGCTTAATGATCTGCTCCAGAATCTTCCCTGGTATTGATGTCAGACTGACTGGGCGGTAATTATTTGGGTCCTCTCTTTTCCCCTTTTTGAAAATAGGGACAACATTTGCCCTCCTCCAGTCTGCCGGGACTTCGCCTGTTCTCCAGGAATTCTCAAAGATGACTGCCAGTGGTTCTGAAATCACATCTGCCAGTTCTTTTAATACTCTTGGATGCAGTTCATCTGGCCCTGGAGACTTGAATACATCTAGACTAGCCAAGTATTCTTGTACTATCTCCTTAGTTATTCTGGGCTGTGGTTCCTCTGCTGAATCATTTGCTCCAAATTCTTCAGGTCGGGCATTGTTTTCTTTATCGGAGAAGACTGAGGCAAAGAAGGCATTGAGGAGTTCAGCCCTTTCTGTGTCCCCTGTTTGCATTTCACCATCTTCTCCTCTGAGTGACCCCACGGTTTCTTTGTTCTTCCTTTTGCTACGAACATACCCATAAAAGCCTTTTTTGTTGCTTTTAACCTCTCTAGCAATGGAGACCAGCCTAAAACAGTATCCGTCTTCAGTATCAAGCTCACGGCTGCCATTAAGGAATAAATTTGCCCCTTGCATGATCAGGAACGTGACTTGTCAGTGACAGCCAGTCGATGGGATAATAAATGTGGTTTGAAATTTCTTTCCATAATAGCAAGTACAGAAGGATAACTATTAGCACACAGGCGCTAATGGTCCCCTCGCCCTCCTATTTGCTGCCTGATTTATAAGGTCCTTGCTGTGTAATAAGCCACCTCTTTTTAATTACCCATTCACACAGCCGAAGGGGAGCGAAAAATATCTATATTCCGATTTCTTCAGAAGGAAAGATACTGCAAGTGGACCTCACCAAATGCTCTGTGGGCTTCGGCACACTAGAATATAATTGGCTGTTTTAGTGGCTTAGGCACAATTTCCTTTTCAACTACGAATTGGTGGATACATTTTTCTCCTTCGTTTGTTCTGGCTCTGTTATTATCCTTGGGGGAGGTCAGGAAACTTCATTGAACCAGTCAACAGCTAAAAGAGTTGTTATGGGGCAAAATGTGCAGGTACCTTCCAAGTGATTTTTGTGAAATGAGAGTGGTGCAAGGGGTTTTTTTTTGGGGGGGGGGGGTTCCTGTTGTTATTAGACGGCAACAGCATCAGTGTGTTTTAATGTATTTTTAATCTTTTGTTGGAAGCCGCCCAGAGTGGCTGGGGAAGAAATAATAAATTATTATTATTATTATTATTATTATTATTATTATTATTATTAATCAGAGGTGGCTGTCCCTCTCATTCTGTGCTATGTCCTGTCCCCTCCAGGGCAGCCATTTTATGACTGGTGCCCCCCCAGCACTCTCTCAAAATTGAAATGTGCCAACTAATCAGAGGTTAGCAACACCTGCATTAAAGAAATATACACCAGTGCATAGGGTTGCTGTATTTCAAGAGGTAAAAATCCAGACACAAAAAGTTCTGGAGCTTTTTAAGGGCAATCACCTCCTCTGCTGCTGAGCCCAAGCCTGAACACACACACACACACACACACACACACACACACACACACCACACAAAACACAAACACATATAAAAACAAGCAAAGCCCCCAAATCCAGGACATTTGCTTTAAAATGTAAAATTCCCCCCAGCTGGGCATGTCGGACCCCCCAAAAGAGGGCATGTCCAGGAATTCCCAGATGTATGGCAACCCTACCACTGGGTTACACACCTGTACATAGAAACCTCTGACTTTTGCATGGCTGGGGTGTAACTTACTCTTCAAAGGTAGGAGTTACACACCTGTTTCTTCACCCAATTTTACTTATAGGCCCATCCACTGCTTCCCTCCAAGGCCCCATCTACGCTATGACCTGTTTTGGGGGTGTCAAAATGGTGTCAGGGGGGAATTGGCAAAATAAATGTCAGGGGAAACCCAAAAAAACTCAACAATATTTTTTTTTGGGGGGGGGGGGAATCTTCCTTAAAAAAAGCTCAACAATTTTGCAGGTGTCAGTAAAACCCTAGTCTTCCCCCCCAAAAAAAAATCATGGGAAGTGTAATTGGTAAGGGCACTGAGAGCTGTTAGGAGACCCCCCCTATTTCCCTTCACAGAACTACAATTCCCAGAATTCCAAGGGAAGAGGCCACTCTGAGAACTGAAGCTCCATGAGGGAGATAGGGTGAGGTCGCCGGACAACTCTCCTCACCCTTAACAAACCACACCTCCCAGGATTCTTTGAGGGAAGCCACAACTGTTTAAAGTGGTATGGTGCTGGTTTAAACTGGCCTTGGTCCAGTATACCTGAAGGAGCGTCTCCACCCCCATCGTTCAGCCCAGACACTGAGGTCCAGCGCCGAGGACCTTCTGGCGGTTCCCTCACTGTGAGAAGCCAAGTTACAGGGAACCAGGCAGAGGGCCTTCTTGGTGGTGGCCCCTGCCCTGTGGAACACACTCCCACCAGATGTCAAAGTGAACAACTACTACCAGACTTTTAGAAGACATCTGAAGGCAGCCCTGTTTAGGGAAGCTTTTAATGTTTGGTGGATTACTGTATTTTAATGTTTTGTTGGAAGCCGCCCAGAGTGGCTGGGGAAGCCCAGGCAGATGGGCGGGGTATAAATAATAAATTGTTGTTGTTGTTTTTGTTGTTGTTAAACGTATAGTGCAGACAGGTCCTAACATAAGGTTTGGTCTGAAAAGGGTGGTGTACCTTGGCTCCAAAAAGCGAACGAGAAAGAAGCACCTGCACACATAAAATGGTAGCCATTTGAGACGCAAACTCTACCAGAATAAATGGCTTGCTTTGGAAGAGGAATCTCAATACGTCCGGCTGTAGATTTGGTGGGCAGGGAACTGAAGCAGCAACATGAAAATCAATTTATCTTTACCTCGCCTTTTTGGGGCAGCAGTATCCTATTTAGCACTAATCGCGTGTGCAATATTTATGTCTACATAAATAATTCAGTGGCTAATTAATCCAATTCTTTTATAATTACCTCCTAGAACAGCACAGAGCCTAAATCCCAGCATCTTAATTGCTACTTAATGGAGATATTTATGACACAGATCCTCACAAACGATATAGGAGCTCTCACTTAATTTACACCAGAGCGCCGGAGCGGCAAAACTCCAGATCTGGGTTTCGAATTTCTGGTTATTTGGGAGGGGGGCAGCAATGCAGGGCAGGGGGAGGTGGGCCCCCTCTCTTTGTACTTGTATTGGACAGAGATGTCCGTACTCTTTTTTAAAAAAATAAATTTTTATTCACTTTCTTTTCTGTCATTACGTACATCTCATATCAATAACATACATATTACACCTCTTCACCCCTTCCCTCCCGGGCTTCCCTCAGCTTCCATTTCTGGTTTGTTACCCTCTTATTACATACTGCTGTTTCTCAAAATCCACAATATCATTTCTTCATTATTTTGAATGTTCTCTGTTAATAAAGATGTGAGTGTTTATTTAAATCCTGCCATCAAGTCAATGTTCTTTCTTTGTTTCTGCAAATATATTATAAAAAGTTCCCACTCTTTTTCAAAGTCACTGTTGTTCTTTTCTCGTAGTCTATCCGTCAGTTTTGCCAGTTCTGCGTAATTCATCCATTTCTCTTGCCATTGTTCTTTTGTTGGGATTTCTCCAGTCTTCCAGTTTTGTGCTATCAGAATTCTCCCCGCCGTAGTAGCATGCATAAATAATGCCTCTTCTCTTTTGGCAGATCTTGACCTAAAATACCTAACAGGGAGGTTTCTGGTTGTTTAACAAATGTTATTTTCAACGTTTTCTTCAGTTCATTGTATATCATTTCCCAGTGTATTTTTACATTTTTACAATCCCACCACATATGAGAAAAAGTACCTTCAGCCTCACACCTCCAACACTCCTTCTTTTCATTTTTATACATCTTTGCTAATTTGACCGGTGATATATACCATCTATACATCATCTTCATATAATTCTTTCTCAGCATTATACAGTCCGTAAATTTCAAATTTACTTTCCACAGTTTTGTCCAGTCTTCAAATTGTATGTTGCTGTTGTTTAGTCATTTAGTCATGTCCGACTCTTCGTGACCCCATGGACCAGAGCACGCCAGGCACTTCTGTCTTCCACTGCCTCCTGCAGTTTGGTCAAACTCATGTTCGTAGCTTTGAGAACACTGTCCAACCATCTGATCGCCAAAGAATTGATGCTTTTGAATTATGGTGCTGGAGGAGACTCTTGAGAGTCCCATGGACTGCAAGAAGATCAAACCTCTCCATTCTTAAGGAAATCAGCCCTGTGTGCTCACTGGAAGAACAGATCCTGAAGCTGAGGCTCCAATACTTTGGCCACCTCATGAGAAGAGAAGACTCCCTGGAAAAGACCCTGATGTTGGGAAGGACTGAGGGCACAAGGAGAAGGGGACGACAGAGGACAAGATGGTTGGACAGTGTTCTCAAAGCTACGAACATGAGTTTGACCAAACTGCGGGAGGCAGTGGAAGACAGAAGTGCCTGGCACGCTCTGGTCCATGGGGTCACAAAGAGTCGGACACGACTAAATGACTAAACAACAACAACAACCCAGCCACCAGCAGGTGGGCAGCAAAAGGCCTATTGCCTTGCCTCCCCTGCCCATGAGCTTCCTTCCCCCTTCAAGACCACCTGTTGCGGAAGGTTGGGGGCCCTCCAGAGCCGAATGGGAAGGTGAAACAGGGGGCTGCAAGGTTGTTATAGTTGCTGCTGCTGCTGCTGCTGCTAAAATTAGTCCCCCAGCCCATATGGCAGTGGGAACCTCTGCTGGTTCAGAATCCCTTCCACAAAGGGAAAGGGGAAGAGCAGTACCAGACCCATTCCATTGCATGTCAATGCCCACCTAGGTAAAGGTAAAAGGTAAGGTAAAAGACCCCTGGATGGTTAAGTCCAGTCAAAGGCAACTATGGGATGAAGCGCCCGTCTCGCTTCAGGCAAAGGGAGCCGGCGTTTGTCCACAGACAGCTTTCCGGGTCATGTGGCCAGCATGACTAAACCGCTTCTGGTGCAACAGGACACCGTGATGGAAACCAGAGCACACGGAAATGCAGTTTACCTTCCCGCCGCAGCAGTACCTCTTTATCTATTTGCACTGGCATGCTTTCAAACTGCTAGGTTGGCAGGAGCTGGGACAGAACAACGGGAGCTCACTCTGTCACGGGCATTCAAAACGCTGACCTTCTGATCGGCAAGCCCAAGAGGCTCAGTGGTTTAGACTGCAGCGCCACCCGTGATCCTGGACTCAGCTACGTTAGTTATGCATTATAAACATGCAACACCAGATGGCGGATATTTTTTTGCAGTTTTCCATAGTGTTTTTTTCTTTGGTTATGATGCTTTCATTTCAGACTTATTTTTAGCGTTTTTCACCTGTGTGTAGATCCACCCCTCCATCATTTCTTTGATAAAGATAGGGAGATCCTATTCCATAATAATAATATAAATAACAGTTTTATTATTTAAACTCTGCCCATCTCACTGGGTTGCCCCAGTCACTCAGGTCGGCTTCCAACAAATGTAAAAACATAATAAAACATTAAACATTTTTTAAAAAACAACTTCCCTTTACAGGATTGCCTTCAGATGGCTTGGGGGTCGAATAACTCCAACATTTCTCCAGTGAAAATAGAGACTCCTAAGGACAGATCAGAAACTGGGACGGCTTCTGTATATCCGGGACTGTCCATAGAAAATAGACACACTTGGAGGGTCTGCGCCCGTACACATATATACGTGCATGACCCAATTTCCACTGGAACTTCCTATTCAATTAAAGAGTAGCCGTTAAAAAATGCAGCCTCACATTTTAACAATTAAAAATCCCATGGCAATTTCGCACTCAACAATGCCTGATGTTAAGGATTTTCATTATTAAATCTGATTGAATATGATTAAATATGGCCCACGCTTTCCAAAATGGGCTGCACGATAGATTTAAAACGAACTCATTAGCGGTTAATGCAGCAAAGCTCTTTCTAAATGCTAATGTTTGGCTGCCATTGGCTTGTTAATTAATTTGAAGATTCTGTAATTATCAGAGCTGTCGATTAGCATATGTCTTGCCCTTTTTATTGCCATACGATATTGGTTGGCATGTAAGCATA
Organism: Podarcis muralis; assembly: GCF_964188315.1. Classification (NCBI taxonomy): domain Eukaryota; kingdom Metazoa; phylum Chordata; class Lepidosauria; order Squamata; family Lacertidae; genus Podarcis; species Podarcis muralis. The sequence goes on along the minus strand of NC_135660.1, from coordinate 12,167,715 downwards.
AGAAATTAAATTATGTGCATAATGGAAAGAGGGCAGCAAACTGACCTCCTGGGGTCTTAAGGTGCAAAGATTTATTCTCCCTCCCACTGTTGGGCCACGTTCGAGTTCTTGAGAAAAAAACTTTTGCCGTCTTTTGCCCTGGTGTCAATCGCTCCTCCGGAGCTACACCTTACCTTGGAACACAAACTCACCTGAGGTCTCCTGAGTGTAACTGGATCCATCCTCCCAGCAACTCCTGCAAAGAGGGGCTACTGGAAACCTCCTGTTTTGTCCCCAGACTTGTTTGCCTTGTGTTTCCCACCCTAACTAGTTACATCACTGATGTCCGGGGTCCCCAAAGAGGTGGGCTGCCTTAGACTGCAGAGGGCCATCGCCCAGTGACAGAACATCTGATTTGCATCTCAATGTGATTGCCCTCATGCCCTGCTTGCAGACTTCCCATAGGCACCCTGTGAGAATTGGATGCTGACGTTTCTGAGCACAATTCAAAGTGTTGGTGTTGACCTTTAAAGCCCTAAACGGCATCGGCCCAGTATACCTGAAGGAGCGTCTCCACCCTCATCATTCTGCCCAGATGCTGAGGTCCAGCGCCAAGGGCCTTCTGGCGGTTCCCTTGCTGCGAGAAGCCAAGTTACAGGGAACCAGGCAGAGGGCCTTCTCGGTAGTGGCGCCCACCCTGCGGAACGCCCTCCCATCAGATGTCAAAGAGTTAAACAACTACCTGACATTTAGAAGACATTTGAAGGCAGCCCTGTTCAGGGAAGTTTTTAATGTGTGACATTTTAATGTATTTTTAATCTTTGTGGAAGCCACCCAGAGTGGCTGGGGAAACCCAGCCAGATGGGACGGGTACAAATAATAAATTATTATTATTATTATTATTATTATTATTATTATTATTATTATTTGGGTGGTTGGTTGGTCTGAGCCATCAGATTGTTGTTACCGTTGTACAGTAGGGTACCTTCCATCCATGCAAATTTCAGGTGTGTCTACACACAGACACTCCCCACACCACCTCTTTATCATCCATCCCAGAATGCAAGAGGCATTATCACAGTTCAAGGATATGTTCCTTCCAGGCCAAAGCACTCAAGGATACATCGTGGGACCAGTAAGTGGTGTGTCCTGAGAAGAGGGGGTGTGGCCTAGGAGAATCTCAAGGGCAATCTAGAAGCCCTGGCAGTCTGGATAAGCCCCGCCTCCCCTGTTTGAAGCTTCCTGCCCGTTCTACAATATCCTAGATTCCAACGAATTGTAGAGTTGGAAGGGACCGCAAGGGTCATCTAATCCAAACTCCTGTAACACGTTCATCACAGCTAAAAGAATCCCTGATGGATGGTGATCTAGCCTGTGTTATAAAACTTCCAGTGGAGAAGAGCCAACCACCTTCTGAGGGAATCCGTGCCATTGTTGAACAGCTCTTATTGTCAGAAAATTCTTCCTAATGTTTAGTCCAGGGTCTCCAAACTAAGGTCTGTGGGCCAGATAAGGCCCGAGGGACTTGTTTATCCGGCCTGCGGCGACCCCTCTTATAGGCGCTGTGCTGCGCAGCTGCCCACTTCCGGGTCAGAGCACTGAAAGTAACTTGTGCGCATGCGCAAGCGTTATTTCTGGTGCACATCCGGGTCAGAGGAGGCCCGTGCACATGTGCACAAGCTATTTCTGGTGCTCCTCCAACCCGGAAGTGTGCCGGAAATAGCATGTGCGCATGCATATGGGCACGCCCTCCCCCGCCCTCCGGCCCACCGTGCAATCAGTGCTGGAGACACCGGCCTGAGGCACGCTAAGTTTGCTGACCCCTGGTTTAGTCGGAATCTCCTCTCTCATAATTTCCATCATTGATTCAGGTTCTACCCTCTGGAGCAGTAGAAAACAAGCTTGCTCCATATTTCCTGCAGATATTTGAAGATGGCTATCAGGTCACCTCACAGCCGTCTCTAAACATACCCAGTTATGGTGATTAAGAACTCAGCATAAGTTCAGTCTCTCTCTCTCTCTCTCTCTCTCTCTCTCTCTCTCTCTCTCTCTCTCTCTCTTTATCTCCATGGCTGTATGAGATATAGATCCTGGCTGCCTCATTTATCCTCAGCAACAATTTATTTCTCTCCCCCACAAGTCTCTGAACACCACTGTCCAATCTAGATCCACGTCACCGTCTTCAGTTTCCATGACAAGAAGCGTGTTTGTCATCAACAGGTTGGTGTTTTTTTTTGTTTCCACTAGTATGAGACTCACAATTGCATTCATCCAAGTCGTGATTCACTTGAAAGCTGGTCAGTGCTGGTGTTGAAAACCAGAACAGCAAATGTGCTTAGGTTACATTAAAACACATTCCCGCCCATTTTTGGGAGATGCGTCTCTCTCACATATGGCCCATTTAAAATGTGACAGTAGCTGGCCACTCTCTTTAAATGCAGGCCAGTCACATGCAAAGCGAGCAGAGGGGAACAGGGAGAGATTTAAGGAGGGGATACACATGGAATAGCCATGCCCTTTCCATGCTGTGCTTTTCCTCACAATCGTGTCTCCCAACATCACTTTTTAATCAGTTAAGACCAGGCATCCCCAAACTCGGCCCTTCAGCTGTTTTGGGACTACAACTCCCATCATCCCTAGCTAACAGGACCAGTGGTCAGGGATGATGGGAATTGTAGTCCCGTAACAGCTGGAGGGCTGAGTTTGGGGATGCCTGGTTAAGACAGAATAACATAACCTCCAGCATTTCTCCAATGAAAATAGGGATGCCCCATTTAACAATAACAACCATTTTATTTTTTATACCCCACCCATCTGACTGGGTAGCCCCAGCCACTCTAGGTGGCTTCCAATATATATTAAAACATAGTAATATATAAAACATTTTTTAAAAACTTCCCTATACAGGACAGCCTTCAGATGTCTTCTGACATCTTATCTATACAGGACAGCCTTCAGATGTCTTCTAACTTACTTATCTCCTTGGCCTGGAGGTCACATAATAATAATAATAATAATAATAATAATAATAATAATAATAATAATAATAATAAAAATTTATTTATACCCCACCCATCTGGCTGAGTTTCCCCAGCCACTCTGGGCGGCTCCCAATCAAACGTTAAAAACAGCACAGCATTATATATTAAAAACTTCGCTGCCTTCAGATGTCTTTTAAACATAGGATAGCTGCTTATTTCCTTCACATCTGAAGGAATGTGGGTGGGCGCCACTACCAAGAAGGCCCACATAACTTTCTACCCTGTGATGGAAATAGGGACTTCCTCCCATACCCTCTGACATTTCTCCAATGAAAATAGGGATGTCCTAAGGAAAAGTGGGACCTTCCAGGATCAAATCAGAAACCGGGATGGCTTCTGCAAATCTGGGACTGTCCCTGGACTGTAATAATGAGAGTGGGAGGCATTTGTTTTGTTACTCCAGAGGATCCAGTTCAGATTAAAAGAAAGTGGGACTTTAGCTAAACAGTAGGAAGAGCCTCCTAATGATACAATATGTTCAACAATGGGGCAGACTGCCTCAGAAGATGGACTCTCCTCCATTAGAGGTCTTCAAGCAGGCGTTTGGTGGCTGCTTATCGAGGTTGCCGTGCAATGGATTTCCTGCATTGCTACGTCTGCACTGTGCATTTGAGGCGTTTTGATATCACTTTTAACAGCCATGGCTTCCACAAAGACTCCTGGGAAATGTAGTTTGGTAAGGATACTGAGAGCTGCGAGGAGTCCCTCTTCCCCTCACAAGAACTAGAATTCAGATTTCATTATCATGCCACTCTGGGAATTGTAGTTCTGGGATGGGAGCAGGAGTCTCCTAACACCTCTTTAGTTGGGCCTTCACACACACACACACACACACACACACACACACACACTTAGCCTTTTGAAAAGCTTTGGAAGTAAAACTGCATCAACTTGCAAAGTAATGAAGCACAAGTGATTATTACATGCCTAGTGAGATCCAAGAACCCACCTTTGCCAAAATACTAATGTCAGATCGTTAAAAAGATGAGCAGAGGCAACATTGCAGAAGAATCACATCAGCAGCTTTAGAAGAAGAGTCCACTAATCATCTCTGGAGACCTGAATTGAGATGAATTGCGGCAAGATGAAGTTTTAAGCACGATTTGAAAGGTGGTACGGCCTTTGCCACCTTCTCACTAAGAGAGAAGCCAAAGAATGTGTACACACATGGTGATGATCTTGTAAGCGGCTTACAAGAAACTTGATTTGTGCTTTTAAAGTGAAAAATTGGAGGGGGGGGGGGGACATCCTTCGGTGCTATTAAACTGGGTTAAATTAGCTGCTCCTGTGCTAGATTTAGTTCCTGTCCGATCTTCATGAGCAAAAGAGGAGCTCCACTTGAAGAAGCATCTTTGCTCCTGAGCCAAAAGCATCAGGGTAACAAGTGAGTTAGGTAACTGGAGTTAAAACCCACCCATTGACTTAATTTACTAAAGCACCAGCTAAATTGCCACAGGGGCACAGCAAAAGCACCGTATGCCAGGAGCACAATTCTAGTGGTATAAGTCCTGTGGAAACTTAAGACTTCAGTTCTACCCTAATAGGGTAGCCGTGGAGGGAGCACAGTAAATAGCAACCAGAAACCTAGATTAACCCCCTTCCCTTTTTAGAGACAGGGTAATGTATAGTCTACGAATATATAGTTTTACAGTGGTTGTTGTAGGTTGTTGTTGTCTGTCTCTAGAGAAAATGGAGTGCGCCTCCAGGGTTGAAGTCAAAAGTGCTGTACTAGAAGCATCACCAAACTTAAAAATGGAAAGTGTAATGCTGGTGGTCAACAAAAGAGGTTTAGAGACTCTCAAAGGAAATCTAAAAAAAAAGTAGTATAAACACTGACAACTGGGAAACACTGGCCTGCGAGCGCTCCAATTGGAGAACAACCTTTACCAAAGGTGTCATGGGCTTTGAAGACTCTCGAACTCAGGAAGAAAGGGAGAAACGTGCTTGGCAAACCCTCACCGTGATCAACTCCCAACCGGAAACCTATGTCCCCACTGTGGAAGGATGTGTGGATCCAGAATTGGCCTCCACAGTCACTTACGGACTCACTGTTAAAACTGTTCATGGAAGACAATCTTACTCAGCTACGAGTGAGCGCCAAAGAATCAGCAAGCTGGCTGCATCGAAATGATCTCCCTGGAGTAGAAGCTCTCCCTCTCAGCCTTGCTGATGTGTTTCAAAGGAAGGCAGAGCAATATGTTTTGCACCTGAGTTGCCAGAAAGAGACGTGCAAGGCACCATCCAACTATATTAGGGACTCTCCTCCGGTTTTACTCCTTAGTCTTTTCTTCTCCTGAAGACATCCCACAAGGATAACCAGTGGTAAAGTCAGTTTCAGGTCACAAAGTCATAGCATTGGCTCAAGCTCAGAGTAGGATTCAGTTTTAGGTTATACAAAGCAGCACATAAGCTAAGTGTAAGGATAAGCCAAGTTAAGTTCCAGCTTTTTGGTGAAATCCAGATCAGCTTTCAAACTGATTGCAAGTTGCAACTTTCACTTAACGAACCCGTGAGTTCATCTGCAGTGTAGGCTTGGTTTAAGGCAGGGGTCTGCAACCTTTAAGACAAAAAGAGCCACTTGGACCCGTTTCCGAAGAAAAGAAAAAACTGGGAGCCGCAAAACTCGTCATTATAAAAATAACCTTTTTGTCACTTTTTTATTATTTCTTTGTTTGACCCCTCAGAATTACTCCTCCTCATAGAAATAAACGTTAAATTAACAAGTTACCTTTTTTTGTGTGTGTGTTCTTCACTCCCCTTCAAAACAGTGACCAGCGTACATGCCCCCTTTCAATGCAGTGACCAGCGTACATGCCCCTTACAATGTAGCAGGTGGGCGGGAAGGTGACGTCGGGACGGTGCGTGACTAACGCACGCACCGCCCCCATGCGACGTCACAGCCAGTACAGCGCCCGCCACAGTGTGGAGTGTCGGGGCACACAATGTGCCTCCTCCCCTCACTAGTATCTGCCCCGGAGCCGCGGCAAAGGAGTAAAAGAGCCACATGCGGCTCCGGAGCCGCGGATTGCAGACCCCTGGTTTAAGGTTATCATATCCCTGTTTAAAGTTATTGAGTGTTTGTTTTTGTGTTGATTTATTACAATTCTATTTTGGAATTGCCATTTACTGCTTTGTTTTCTTTGATGGGTGAGCTGCCCAGAGGGCATTTGTGTTGGACGGTTTGGAATAAATTTTTACAAACTAAAAGTGAAACTGAAGGTGTAGAGACCATATAGCCAGCATCGTATCAAAATATATTTTATTCTGGACCTCTTTCAGATCTGATTCAAATTACACTTGTCAGAGCAATACAATGCAAAGGGGGGAACTGCAACAGAAGAAAAAAAATGTGCCTAGAAACAGTTTAAGAAAAGGGCTTTTGAGAAGACAAAATCATTGTGATGTGGAACCAAAATACATCATAAAAGGTGTAATTAACATGAGTCCAGGACAGTATAGAACATCTATATCAGTCTTCTTTAGACAATAAATCATGAAAACTGAACAATAAAAAGTCTTTCTGAACAAGTAAAAAAGAAAAGGAAAAAGAACCTGTCACATGGGCTGGTTTTACACTTGTACAACATTTGTAAATTTAACTGGATATATAACTGAAGAAGTGATGAAGACATATATATTTTTATCCAGTGCTATAAGTAGGCTCACAGAAGTAGACCCAAAATATTAGCAACTCCAAATCGGAACCTCTTTTTTTTTGCATTTTGTCTTTTTTTTACAACTACAATGTCAAAGTCAGGAGAGAGAGTAGTAGAAGGAAAAGAAGAGTTTACTTTTGTATTATAGGTGACTGACTGACTTCCCGCGGCCTGTCGAGAGAAACGATATCGCAAAGCACACAGGAGAAGCAACCACGAAACAAGAGTCTGACTTCCTGAATTCATCCACAAATGCAAGAAACAAACCCAAAATAAAACTATAGGAGAACATTCAGGCTTGGCCACAATGTTGGGACTGACCAACCTTGCATCGTCGAACCCAGCTGTTTTGAAGATCCTGTGTCGTTATGGGGCTGGCAATTAAAGAGACGCCAGTTCACCTTACAGGATAACCCTGTCGTAGCTTCAAGAGTCTTCTTCCTCAAGAAGACTGAAGGCTCCCGATATCAAACCTTTGCTGCTGTCCACCAAACCGAGAGGCTTATCCAGAAAATGACTCGTTTGGCTCATGTGCATGAATCCCGAAAGGCAGGAAGCCAGCAAATTAAAGGGTTTTTATTTTATTTTTAAAAACTCAGCATGGAAAGGAGGAGCCACGCAGGTTTTGATGAATTGGAGGGATGGAGGGAGGTGGGGACTGTCTGTGCATTGAATGCACATCCACCTCCTTTTAGATCCAAAGTATGGATATTCTCTCTCGCTGGCTTGGTATCCATATGCCATAATGCTGCCCCCTTTCTACCAATTCTGGAAGTAATTACTAAATTAAGCCAAATGACTATGGCAGGCAGCCATTTCCAGATCCCCTTGCTCAGCTTGTGAGATTTTCGGCTCGCCGCTTCTGAAAGTCAACCTTTGCAGTAAGTTTGTTCTCACCTACAGTCGGCGGGGGTCGTTTTCCCTTTGGAGATAAGGATTTCTAATCACGAGAGATTGTGGAGCAGATCCTCTATATTTTGCAATGCTTCTTGCCCCCCTCCCTCGCAGAAAGGGTTTTAGATGAGTTCACGTCTCAGTTACAGTAGTCAGAAAAAAGGAAAGGAAAAAACCATACCGCCCAATTTCAGAAACACATCTAGGGCTTTGTGAGCAAATTTAGAATACTAGGGCAATGCATACATTAAAAGCCGACCAAAATAGTGGTACTGACCTGGTGTGTACTTGGGATTATTTATTTTTCTCATTGGCCAACCAAATTATCATTGCTCTTAGAATACGCTGAGACCGATTTAAGCCCCCGTCATATTTTCTGCCAGCAGGACGCTTTAATGATAAAACCCATCAAAGATGGATCTGGTTTTAGCCGAAGCCTCACTGACGTGTACCTACATGTCAGTTTCACCAAGGCTTGCTGTTGAGACTGAGACTGCAGTACAGCTCCAATCAATTTCTCACCATCGTTATGATGGTTTGGCTGAAACTTGCCAGGCATTTTGTCATCCACGCAATGCTTATCAAAACCATACTCCAAACTTTCCCCTCTTAACATGTAGTAGAAAATGCCACTCAAATGCAAAAGCCAGAGCACTTACTGTTCCCAAACCTAACCCTGCGGAAAGCCATCTAATTAGACTTTAATTTGATTTTGACCTGTTTTCAGGAGGTAATTTAATTATTGTTTGATTTTATACCAATGTTATATATCTGATGTTAGCTGCCCTGAGCCTGACTTCGGCCGGGAAGGGCGGGATATAAATAAAAGTTGTTTTTTAAAATTATTAGTATTATTGCATTAACTTGGGAAGCTTATTTCTAAAAATGACTTTCCATGACCACTGATGGTCATGATGCCCCTCTATAGATGTTCTTGCAAGAGATGCCCTAAAAGTCAATTTCAGGGAAAGAGTACAGTCATGGCAAATGCATCTCCCCTGTAAAACACATCACCGTTATGAGTGAAAGACAGGGTTGAAGGCCCCAATATCTGGGGGCTGACCTCAAAGAGGTCCAGATGGTGTAGATTTTCCTCCCTGGAATTCCTGTATAGAACGATTGGCACTTGAGAAGTTCCTTCTAGACATGCCGACCTGTCGTCCCCCGTCAAATGCTGCCTTTTACATGCTCATCTCATGCTGAAGACGAGAAGCTGGTTCAGAACTGGAGCAGCACTGTGGCACATCGATAAGAGGACAGCAGCAAAACCACGGGCAACTTCAGGGCTGAGGTTCGAGCAGCCCACGCCTGCGAGAGACCGCAGCCAGGTGACGAGGGCCGTTTTCCCCGGCCCTCGTGATCTTATCGCAAAAAAAACACCCCTGCGCCGTTAGCTGGTTTTCAAAAGCAGCTTGCAATTTAGTGAGATGAAGAGGCTGTAGTCTCAAGAAAGGTGGTAGTGGGAGGAGAGGTTTTTGGGGGAAGGCTCATGGTGCAAACCTATCTGAAATTTTATTCTCTGGAGTGCAGCCGGGGGGGCTACAGTCTTGCGAAACCTACTGCGTACTCTCAACCGTCACAACTTCAGTGGGAATAGGTGCATAGCACTTGGGGCAAAAGTTTGCAGCTCGGGTGTTTCGGCCCACGACAATAACGCTCCCCTCTTGAGTGGTGCGTGGCTTTGGAGTTTGGGATCCGGCCCACGTGATCTCGAGAGAGAGAGAGAGCGGCTGAGCATCTTCTGGCCCCCGCACATGTATACACACACACAACTGAACGACGACCTTGAATTGTGTTAGAAGCAAAAGCGGGGTGGGGGAGGTGGGAGAAGGGGGAATCAGCCCACGATTTGGTGATAATGAAGCCTCGGTAATGTCTGCATGCTATCTCGTACGTAGGTGGCTAGAATCAAATCACAAAACAAACAGGAAAAAACCGAAATGGAAAGAAAAGCAGCTAAACGGTTGCAAAACCAGAAATGTGGACGTTGCTGAGGAATCTTGCAGCTGTGTCAAAAGAGTTTCAACACCATCAATGTTTTTATACAGTTTTTTAAAGTCCGCTGAAATATCCGTTCAACAGCTTGTATGAAAAATGAACAGACTGTCCATATCAAAATACAAAAGTACTATCAAGAATCACCTCTGACTTTTTTCTTTTTTTTTAGATTTAAGTTCAGTGCAATTGACATTTGCGTTGCTAAAGGGGGGAGGGAAACGGGGGGGGGGGGGGGAGCCGTTTAAATATATTCAAAACAAAAATCCCCAAACACATTTGTGTCTATTTCTGGGAGCACAGTTTAAAATTATTGCACAGATTTTTTATTTTATTTCATTTTACATTTTTTAAAACTTTTTTTTAAAAATTATTTTAATAATGAGAGGTCAGCAACAGTCCTGGACCTCCAGCAATAAAAAGCACAAAAAAAAAATGTTCCAAGTGCCAGATATTCAACAGGTTAAGAGTTTCATACATATCAAAATTCACAGGGAAATTGTTCTGAACATCTTGAGCCTATTCCCAAACCATACAAACAGCTGGTAGAGAGCCGTATCAGATGACTGACTGCCCTTGTGGGTATAAATCTTCCTTTTGCTTGTTTCGCGTTAAGGTAGCAACTCCCCCATTAGTAATAACTGATGTGTTTGTGTGTATTAAAAGTAGGCTAAAGTGGTTGCCATGCCGTGTAAGGCTGAGCTGGACTCCCAACTGCCTCAAAACATGGTTTCGTGTGCACAGAAATCAATGCTAAAAAGCCCAAAACGCCATCGGCTAAAAAGAAGAGACCAAAAGCTGCCTTTTCTGTGTTAGGATCAATCTGCAACGAGCTATATAAAGCAAAAGTGGGGGAACTTGTGGCTGTCCGGATGCGGCTGGGACTCCAACTCCCATCAGCCCCCAGCAAGGACGGCTAATGGTTATGAATGATGGGAGCTGTAGTCCAGATCTGCAGGTTTCTGTCTAGGGCTTTGTTATCGAGGGGCAAGCGGCAGAGAGATTGGGCCGGTTGAAGCGGACTCCAGAGAGAGGAGGGGAAAATTCGCTTTGAAAAGGGGCGGGGAATTGCATGAAAACACTGCGCATCAGCAGTACTGGAGGAAAATCTGCTTTCACGCCACTTTTTTCACAAAGCAGGGGCGCTGATGCTACTGGGGTTTTTGCTATACTCAAATATGTGAGCGGAGAGCAGTTCTGCCATGGCCACCTCTCGCTGCAAGGAATGGAAAAGCAATGTTTGAGATAAGAAACACCACATTGGTGGTGGTCGTATTTTTTGTGCTGGATTTTGTGGGGGATGGGGGGGGATGGAATATGGAAATTATGGAATGGGAGCAGCAGGGCGAGAGCCACGCTTCTGATAGAAGTCAAATTCATCTTGAAATAAATCATGAAACAATTCTCAGATCCCCCCCCCCCCTGCTGTTTCCTTTCAGATCTAAAAAGGGGCCACAATTCGTTTTGAACTTTTGCCAGTGCCAAGACTGGTTCGGCACAGGCGTAAAAACTGCTCTCTGACACATTTTGGATGGACAAAACATCTCCAGTAGGACGCTTCCGTAAGCAAGCAAACTGCTTACCTCATCCCAGTATTAGCAATGAGGTGGCAAATACATTTCTGAATTTTTTTAATAATAAAAATAAAAAGGGAAAAAAGTGTGTGCATGTGTCTTGTGTCGGGCACCTACTCACCCACCCCAAACTCAAAATACTTTTAATTAATTTGGACTTTGGTGACACTAGACATCTGAGAAGGAACAGGCGAAGAGTTGCCCGGATGTTGTAGCAGAAAAAAACCTCGCCCAGGTGAATTTGAGCGCAAACCAAACGATCCGTTTCCCCTCACATTTCTTTCCTTCTTCGCAGCAGTTGCGCAGTTAGGGCTCTAAGACTATAGCAATGGGTTCAAAGAAACTGCCAAGCTACAGCTAAAGCAAAAGTTGAATTAGTCCTGTGCTGATGTTTTGGAATGTCCATGCCTTGGTGGAACCAGGACTGGTGCAATCCAGAGCCACTCCTTGCAGATACACCACGGCTGTGTCTGTGTGTGTGCAGGTCCCTATGCAAATATAAAACGTAACACACAAACTTCAGGTGGGAGCAAATGGCACAACCTTGATCCCTCCATTGTGGGCATGTGTTCCAAAAACCAGAGTGTCGATGTGTGTGTATAAACACACCCCTGCACTTTCTTGATTAAAACACACAAAAACAAAGTAATGTACCCTATGATGTTTGCCTGAAATGTCTCAAGTAAGGGACGACTGCTTTTTGGAACACACTTTTACAGATATATTTATACCTAAAGGCCGAGCCACCCCAGCCCCCTGGCCTGTGAGCCCATGAGTAATGGATCTTACGTCGATGTAAAGGAATGTCAAACTTACAATGTTCCGAGAGGTTCTGCTTTGCGCTTCCTTGCCTCCCTGCCTGAGCTGTGGACAGGGAACCACAACGCCTTCGAGATGTCCCTACACCTTTAAAATAACGCATTCGGAAAGGACGGCTGCAAAACGTTACACACACACACACCCTCCCCAATTCTGAGCAAAAATAAGGGGGTAGGGGGTGTTAAAAGGCAAGGTACACAAAAACTGCTCGCCCGCTATGAAGAAAGGAAGCCAAAAAAGAAAGGAGGGGTGGAGGGATAGGGGAATTCCATTTTTTAAAACCTTGAAGAAGGGAGGGGATGCAGAAGGAGGGGGGAGGGAAGGAGGGAGGCAGCCACCTGAAACTTCCCCCAATTTGGTACACACAATGAGCTGCTCCTCTACAGTTACATTTCTCTCTCTCTCTTTCTCTTCCTGTTTAGTTTAGTTTTTTGTTTTTCCATTTCCAAAGATGCTCACATGTTATTTTGGGTGGGGTGGGGTGGGGGCACAGCAGATTCCAGCACTTGGTGAACAGGCTTCACAAGCTGTGAAAAAACGAAAAAACAAAAGAACCCAACAACCTCTTGTCGTCTTCTTCAGGGTGTTAATCGTTTGCCGTGTGTCTTGTCTGTTTTCGCTTTTTTTTTTTTTTAATACACAGTATATGTATATAATTCTTTCTCGGGTTTGGCTGTAGTGGAACTGGCCATGGTTCAATTGGGACTATAGCAGTACATGGGTCAAGGGGACAGTCATTTTGGCTATGTACACATTCATAGTCGGTCCATGGCTTCCAACTAATAGCGCTATTTCCGTAGGTCTAGTACACAAACCTGCAAGGGGGAAGGAGAGAAGGGGTGGGGGAAAGTGGGGCGTTAAGAAGTCTATGAAACAACAGATTAATCCACAAGAATACACATTACTTCTTAAGAGCATCAGTTGCATACAACAGAGAAGAGGCCGATTGTCGCCTTCCACAGATAGGATATCTCTGACTCATGGGTGCCAGGGCGTCGCAGGAGGGGATGAAAAATTCATGTTTTTGCCCTGGGCCTATGTGTACTCCCTCCCGCTATTAGCAAGCACTGATACTGAGCATTGACAGCTGAGAAACAAAGGGATGCCTCTAATGTAAAGGTAAAGGGACCCCTGACCATTAGGTCCTGTCGTGACCGACTCTTGGGTTGCGGCACTCATCTCGCTTTACTGGCCGAGGGAGCCGGCGTTTGTCCGCAGACAGCTTCCGGGTCATGTGGCCAGCATGACTAAGCCGCATCTGGCAAACCAGAGCAGCGCACGGAAACGCTGTTTACCTTCCCGCTGGAGCAGTACCTATTTATTTACTTGCACTTTGGCGTGCTTTTGAACTGCTAGGTTGGCAGGAGCAGGGACCGAGCAATGGGCACTCACCCTATCACGGGGATTCGAACCACTGACCTTCTGATCGGCAAGTCCTAGGCTCTGTGGTTTAACCCACAGCGCCACCCGCGTCCCTTTGCCTCTAATGTAGCGCTAGGTTAAAGTCACTCGGCAGTATTCTTTCGTTCTGATGGCTAAATGTTATCTGCCTGCAGAATGATGCTGCACAAGGGAACGCAGAAGTAGCTTGCTAGTAAAAATGCTGTATGCACGACCCATTGCATGGTGAGCTTCACGCAAAACGCATTTGCATCCTATGCTGCACAACATCAAAATTTGCCCGTCTGCTGGCACAAGAGTCCTTGAACTAGCGGACAGGGAGCTCCGGGTGCAGCCCAAGATGGCGGCAATCAGGACTCTTACAAGAGCCCCAAAGTTTCCAGAAGTACTAAAAGGCCTTTGGGAGGGGGGCAAAAAAAGGGGAGCCCCAAAAAACCTGAGCCCCAAAGAGGACTGAGCATGCTCAGTGCCCACAGAATGCTAGGTGTCTTTTAGTAGGAAAACGGAAAGTTTGGAGGGGGAATGGGATGGTGTGCATTAGAAAAGGGCATGGCTGGCACCCTGAGCTTGAGCGCTGCAGCATTTTGTTGCCGGTCCTCCTTGCTGTACACACTGCTGAGTTAAATGGATGTTGGTAGTGAACCTGAGCGTTCTGCTTTTTTTTTTTTTAAACAAAACAGAGAAAGTTTTCTCTTGTTCCATGTGCTTTATGGAGGAATAATTTCTTCTGTAGTCCGTTTTAATCAATTTTACCCGCTTCTTCCCCACATTTGCATGCAGTCATGAGAATCTCAAAAGAATGATTGGAAATTCTTGTTTTGCGGTAGCGCCTTGGTTGGAAATGATAACATTTGAACTCTCTGTGTCAAATCTGAATAGGCGTGGCAATTTGCTTGTCCCTGTAAGATGCGGGGTGAGGTGGAGGCAGAGTAACTGGACCGTATTTGGGGGCTGTCAGGAAACAAGAGGGCAAGCAGGAAGACCCGTCACTGTCTCCACTCAAACAGGAAGCCGCTAATGGTCTTTCCTGTTTTGGAGGGTCCAACGGACAACCTAGTCGGGTGTAGTTGGTCTAAGCCTGGGAACACTTCATTCACTACCTAAGGAGATGCGCCAATGAATGCTTACTTTTTCATTTACTGGTTTCATGTAACGTTGCATTAAGTTGTAGTCCCGCCTAGCTTGTCACACAGCAATGGGTCTTCTGGCTTGTTTTAAGAAGCCTCTACATTTCCAGGCCCACTTGGATATTCCAGGAGTGACAAATTGCAAGAACCTGTGTACTTACTGAACCATCTGAAGCACTCGCTCCAACTTTGTCTCCTCCTGCATTCCAGCAAACCTCAAAAATGCCTCCTGTTCCCCGATAACTATGCACTAGAGCACCCGTCTGAAAAAGAAAGAGGGGGGGATAGAAAGCAATTAAAATACATTATCATCCTTGTTAATATAAACACATACCACTTGATTTTCTGTAAGTATGCATGCATTCGAAACCACCTACATTCTGAGCACATGGACCATTCTCTGCAGTGCCTTTCTGTGCCTGTGGGGGAGACAGAGAGCTAGGCGGAACTCTATGACAGGCATAGGCAAACTCGGCCCTCCAGATGTTTTGGGACTACAACTCCCATCATCCCTAGCTAACAGGACCAGTGGTCAGGGATGATGGGATTTGTAGTCCCAAAACATCTGGAGGGCAGAGTTTGCCTATGCCTGCTCTACGAGGTCACTTCCCTTTGCAAGTGCCATGTTCTAGATCAGGAAGTCACTGCTGATCACAAGGAAGGGGACAAACAAATGGAACAATGTGTTGTGCTCAGCCTGTTTAGTGCTTCTGAATTTAGCCCAGAAGCAAATTGGAAACTAGCGCAGATGAGCTCAAAGATTTTATATGCCCTCTCTTAACAAGCCATAGCATTTCTGCTTAAACAGGACTTCTAATATGTTTTTCGGGAGCCGCCAGTCACTATTATAGTCCAGCTAGCAGGTTATCAATACGCATAGACCCGGGGGGGGGGGGGGCATATGCACAATGCAAACCCTTCTGGTTCCTTTTAAAAGCGCCTCTTTCGCAGGGTCAATTCTGAAATAACACTGTGCTAATAGAGATTTTTAAAAGCAAGGGGAAAGTTACATGGGAACTAGTCTTCTGAGACTGTATTTGTGACCAGGGAGGGTCTGACTGGCACGCAGGAGTCCATTTTACGAACCTATCAGTTCACCTTAAAAAGTCATTTCTGTGCCAACGATACAGCTTCCGGAAGAGCCAACTCTTGCTTTTGATGTTCCCCTCATTCTTAAATAACGCTGTTTGTTCAGACCCTCTTAGGGCAGAAATCCTAACTGCGTATTGCATTTTAATGGGAGCCCTGTGCTTGGAAACATGCTCTCTCTCTCTCTCTCTCATAAACATTGGGGAAATCCTTGGTGCAAAGGAGAGGAATGGCTGGGAGAAAGAAAACAAAATGCGCAAGGTTCCCCGGGCATTCAAGAGGCAGGCTGGACATGAATGGTGAGGACTACTGTTGGGAGGTTCAGCAGCAATAAAGGGCCACGTTCCCTATCACCAAGTGTTGCCATTGTAGAAGCAAGGAAAAGACCCCAGACACCCTGAAAGGCATCATCATCATCATCATCATCATCATCACTTAGCCCCTGATATTAAAAGCTGTCCCGGCAAATCCGACTGAGGAGTGTGGGGCAAGAACCCTAAGAAAGAAAGGAATTTGAATAAAATAGCTAAACACAAACAACCGCCCAAGTAGACGCACCTGTGTATTCCAGATGTGTACACATTTGTCGAAAGAGCCACTGGCCAGATACCTGCCGTCAGGACTGAAAGCTACGCTGTACACAGGTTCTTGGTGTTTCGTCAAGGTGTGGATGCAGATCCCTCTGTCTACATCCCATAACCGAACTGTAGAATCGAAAGATGCACTGCCGAGAAGGGAAAGAACGGGAGGGGGAAGCAATTGCTGTCATTTCAATATTGATTTTAGAATGTATTTACCTATGCTTTATTTCTTAAAAAAACAAAACAAAACCATGCACTGGGGGGAATTAAGGGTGGAGGAAGAAAAGCAAAAGAATAAGAGGAGTGCAGCAGAAGAGGTGTAGCAGAAAACGTGCATTTAAAGGGCTGATCTTTCATAATCAGGGCTGTGTAGGTGGCTGCCCCTGTAACAACCCCCTTGGACCCTACAATCGTAACTGTATAGACTTTAGCTTCATTATTATAACGACCTGTTTCATTATGATTAAATATCCACATCTGGATTTCCTCGGGCTAGTTGGCACTTACCTACCATAGATTCCGGCATATTAGGTGACTGGGTGTATAAGACGACCCCCCAAATTGGCAGCTGCCAATTTGGGGGGGTTGACTTATACAGTGGTGCCCCGCAAGACGAATGCCTCGCAAGACGGAAAACCCGCTAGACGAAAGGGTTTTCCGTTTTGGAGGTGCTTCGCAAAACGAATTTCCTATGGGCTTGCTTCGCAAGACGAAAATGTGTTGCGAGTTCCTGCAGGGTTTTTTTCCTCCCCCCCCCCTTTTTCCCAAGCCGCTAAGCCGCTTATCAGCTGATCCGCTAAGCCGCTTATCAGCTGATCCGCTAAGCCGCTTAACAGCTGATCCGCTAAGCCACTAAGCCGCTTATCAGCTGATCCGCTAAGCCCACTAAGCCACTAATGGGGTTGCTTCGAAAGACGAAAAAACCGCAAGATGAAGAGAATCGCGGAACGGATTCTTTTCGTCTTGCGAGGCACCACTGTACGCCCAGTCTTATACGCAGCAGCTTTGCTGGGCAGCAGCAGTGGGCGGTGGGCTCCACGCCGGGAGGAAGCTGCCCAGCTCCCTGGCGTGGAGCCCGCCGCCCACTGCCGCTGCCCAGTGAACCCATACCCGGCGTATAAGATGACCCCTGACTTTTTAGAGGATTTCTCAGGGTTAAAAAGTCGTCTTATACGCTGGAATCTACAGTAGGTTGCGAGTATTGCAGCGTTCTGCAAAACAAGCAGTATTCCAAGAAAAGGCCTACGACATTATCACCCTGGGGGCACTCCTGAATTCGGTCACATCCCCAACATATGTTTAAAGTGCATGGCTTCACCCAAAGAATCCTGGGAACCCCGTTTGGTTAAGGAAGCCGGGAAGTGCAGAAAATGGAACAATGTGTTGTGCTCAGCCTGTACTGTACTGCAGCTCTGTGAGGGATAAGCTACAGTTCCCATGATTCTTTGGGGTGAGAGGAAGTCATGGGCTTTAAACGTACGGTGCAGACGTGACCTTCGAAATAGGATGAGGCACTTGTAGCTGGCTCTGTTTGCCCTCCAAAGGAGAGCAAGAAGCACATGCTCAAATACACAAATGAGAATAATAGCAGGCTTCTTGGAACATACAAAGGGTTGAAATGGGGACAAGGAGGGGTGCACATACAAGCCCCGTCCAAAACTGCCTGGGCAGCTCTTCTGATCTTTCTGCAATTGGTGGGAAGATCTGAAGAAGTGTGTGCATTTTAAGGTGTTCAATTGAGCATGGTTTGAGACCTCCCCATGAGAGGGAGGCCCATCAATCTGTGGACCCCGATTATCCCCCTTCGCATAGGGGGAGTCCCCACAGTTTAAACCTTCATGTCCTGAGGATGAATTCTGATGCCTTAGCATAGCTGCTGTCTCCCCCCTGACAATATTACCTTGCTAACATAAGATTGGCATTTGGGTTGTTTGTTCCTGGCCCCGTAGGACTCCATTTGATAGTATAAATTTCTTTGTTGTGTGCTTGTAGATCGTGGACACAACTATCTTGTTTCATACTCCAGATCTAAGAGAGGTCAAGAGAGAAGAAAAAGCGTATCAACTTTCTGTGCAAAGGGTTTCCCGGCAAATATCGCAACCCTCTTCCTTCCTCCAAAGCAAAGAAACACAGTGCAAATGAAGACACTTTGCTCCGGGGTTTTTTGAGCCCAATTCTCATGTGAACTTGGCACTGCATTTGTAGGAGCTCGGTCACCGTTCTGCAATTCGTTCTGCGCACAGCTGTGGCAATTTCCACAGCATCCAACGCCAAAGGAGGCTCGTCGCGAAGCACTGGAAGGAAGTGCAAAAAATGTGTGGAGAGCTGCTTCACGGAGGCGGCCTCCCATTTGCAGTGAACCCCAGGTGTTCTCTCCTGCCCACCTAACAGTTCGAAAGCACGTCAAAGTGCAAGTAGATAAATAGGTACCGCTCCGGTGGGAAGGTAAACGGCGTTTCCGTGCACTGCTCTGGTTTGCTAGAAGCAGCTTAGTCATGCTGCCCACATGACCCAGAAGCTGTACGCTGGCTCCCTGGGCCAATAAAGCGAGATGAGCGCCGCAACCCCAGAGTTGGTCACGACTGGACCTAATGGTCAGGGGTCCCTTTACCTTTACCAGGTGTTCTCTACAGAAGCAGTGGCGTAGCGTGGGGAGTGCAGGGGGGGCCGGCCGCACCGGGCGCAACATCTGGCATTAGGGCAAATCCACAGGTTAGGGGGCGCAAATCCACGGGTTAGGGGGCGCAAATTACTTGCCTTGCCCCGGGTGCTGACAACCCACGCTACGCCACTGTACAGAAGTGTTGATTTGGAAAGGACCCTGAGGGTGATCTCGTCCAATCCCCTGCGATGCAGGAATCTCAACATAGAATCATAAAATTGCTAAACTGCACATGCTTATGGGATGAGAATGTGCTTTCATAGGACGGAAACCAAAACAAACAAACAAACAAACAAACAAATTCCAGTGTGTGGTTAAAAAAGCTGTAGGGTATCCCTCTCTAAAAACATGCGGAACTGCTGCTGGGTTTATGTAAAGGGAACCGTATTGGCTAGTTATGGACAATACCGAACTAAATGAACCAGTGGTCTGACTCTGTATAGACTCTGCTTCCTGTTCCTTTCGTTGTAGACTATAATCCTCTGGAATTCCTGTTCTGCGTTCTAAAAGGCAGTCGCTCAACCAAGACACCAGGGTGGTATTTAACTAAGTTTTACTCAGAATAGATCCACTGCAATTAATGAACGTCAACAATTTAGGTCCATTAATTTCACTGAGTGCACTCCCAGTAAAATGTAGTTGGATGCCAACCTGGGGAAATACGTTACGCTAAAACAAGTGAAACAAGGGACTGATATGAGCTGATAGCCACACCAAGTGCTTTTTAAAGTCAGGAAGATGAAGCTAGTCAATTAAATTGACTGACAAGTAGAGGTAGCGCATGGAAAAGGAAGGTCTTCCAGCAACACTAAATCTAGTCATTGAACACATAACAAAGCCTCAACCTGCTGGGATTGGGATTAGCAAAGGTGGCTTTAGGAGCAAATTCATGAGGACAGGCTAATCAATAGCTACTGGCCAAGTATCATTCAGTACTCAATACTGGGTAGCAAGCTGTCATGACTAAGGTCTTTGAGGGCAGAAACTGGAACATGCTGGAAGATACTAGTTCATTCTACAAGGTTCTTTTCTTTTTTTACTGATAAGAGTTGGAAATGTTATGTTTTATGTTTTGGCTATCTCAAGGTCACACTGAGCCGGGAGAGATAAATTTGTGCGCTCAGCGAACTGGTAATTCTTTCTTACTTTCATTTTCAACCTTGAACGTTTGCAGATTTCTCTGAAATTGTTTTGTGTGTGTGTGTGTGTGTTTGCCTTTCGTGGTTGTTGTTTTTTTGTGTGTGTGTTTTTGCCTTTCGTGAAAAATTATTCTTTTACTGATGAACCTTTGATTCTGCGCGTTTTATTACTTCCAAGACACATTCACTCCAAATATACGTTTCTGCAACTCTGCTATTCATCAGGACATGGAGTGCCTAGGATTTTAGGCTGATTCCTGTCACAGGCAACAGAGAATGGGGGCATACAAAAGGAGATTTGACTTGATGGGCTGGTCCAGCAAGATGTTTCTTATGGCATTATAGGACACCAGGTCCAATTTTGCCAAAGACGACTAACAACGTTGCCAGTCAAAAGAAGGCCAAAGCCTTCTTGGATACATAGCGATAAACTCCACCTAAGAACGTGACTGAAAAAGTATAGCATAAGTAGTTTATTACAAACCCAGATCACCCAGTGTTGTACATTTTACCTTTAAAGTCATGTCATCGGAACAAGATGCCAGAAGATTACCAGTGGGATCCCATTTGATTGCGTTAACTTCATTCTGAAATTTAAAAGCAAGAGGGAAGTTGACATCTCCCATTTCATTGACATAAGAGGACAGGGAAATAAAAGGAAGGCTCTTCCAACTCAGTAACAACATGGCGGCACCATTAATCCAGAAGGAACAATGCTGAAATTTGATGGAACATGTCTGCCTTGATATTATTCAGAGGCGGGCAATGGATACAGCAGGCTCTATTGGGCTTGGCCCAATACCACTCAGATTGCATCCGAAGGACACTTACGAAAAGGTTTTGCTAATTCAATGGGGCCTCCTTTGGAGGAAAAATGCTTAGCTTAATAACAGCACCATGGCACCATCTTTGCCTATGCAAATTGTACAGTCAATGCAAAAGCAAAGGCTATGCCTCCCCTTACAACCTAACGTAAGAATCTGTAAGTTATTCATAACTTTCAAAAGAATCCAAGAATCCATGCCTGGAATCTGGAACAGATCTGTCATGAACTGATGGGAAACGCTGTGATCTTATGGGAACTGCAGCTTGGGGATGCAGGTCGTTCATGGAAGTAACATGTGGTGCTGGGCTGAGGTGACACGGCAGCAGGAAAGCTTTAAGCCATCCGAAGACAGGATCACATCTCTTAACTTTGCTCCATATGTGCAGCTTATACTGAACAAGTGGAACTCTGCTTCTTTACAAATAAAATAAAAACTATACTTACGGTGTGGCCCTGGAAGGTTTTGATGGGCTTATCTTGGCCTAGTTTACAGACGTGAATACACATATCTGTGCTACAGGAGGCGAATGTGTTGTTGCTCTGCCAGTCAACATCTAACGCTGGTGCTATTGACAGACAGACAGACAAAACGTTAAGCAGAAACATAACCTCCCCCCTGTATTCATGAGCAAACGGTATCGAGGTATCAGCCTAGAGCAGAGCAGAATGTAAAATTCAGAGGGAATTGCCCTTGTCATTTAATTTCATCTTTCTATATGGTTCTTATATACAGTGGATCCTCGGGTTATGTACCGTCCTCCTTACAAACGCTTCGGGTAACGAGCTCCACTAACCCAGAAAGAGATGCTCCTGGTTGCAAACTTTGCCCTGGGATGTGAGTGGAAGTCATGAGCCTTTGGCGCGGCGGCAGCAGGAGGCCCATTAGTGAAAGCGCGCCTCATGCTAAGAACAGTTTCGGGTTAAGAACAGACCTCTGGAACGGATTAAGTTCGTAACCAGAGGTACCACTGTACTGTGGTATTTTTATGTATTGCAATTTTGCTGTTATTTTTACTGATGATAATTTAAGTAACGATTCATTGCAATTGTCGAGAGTGAATTTCTGCTTATTCTTCTATTTGCTGATATTCTGCAAGTTCATTTTAAAGTCTACTGTTATAATCTAACAAATTACTGAATACTACAGAGTGTGGTACTAAATATATCTTATTTTGATAATGTAGCAAAGAGATTTTGTGCACAGTCGTGCTTTTTGAAAAAAGAGGTATGGATAATCTTGATTTTAATCAGGACCAACTGAGCCTTAAAAGGCAGTGTCTTCCACTGTTAATTGTCCCTCCCCTAGTTTTCAAAACTAATTGGTTCTTTGAAAAGAAATACGTACCAGAATGGAAAGGAAACTGCTGTTTGGCTTCTCCAGTATGTGCATCCCAAATAATTGTGGTCTGAATTCAAAAAAACAAACAGCAAAAGACCATAAAATTGCTTTTGTAGATCTCACTCGTTGCTAAAGTCTGCCAAACCAGCATTATTCAGATTGTATGTTTTGTAGGTTTGCTATTTAAAAATGCCCCAAGCAAAAGTTTATCTACCAGACAGGTGCAGCTTACAAGTTTGCATTATTAGAAAGCAGTTCCTAATATCCATATTACTTGTCTGTAATCTCCTAATTAGCTCATCTCCCTTCAAATATTTGCAGGCTGCAGCGTCTGCCTTCAGCTAACCACTTAGTGCCCGACACATTATTTGCACACCAGCAGCTCCCTCCTGCCCCAAAAGAGGTTTCAGGGGTGGGTGATGTGAAGTAGAGAGCGTGCTAAACCCTTTCTCCACCAGCTGCTTATCCACTCTAAATCCAACACAAGCTCCCTTTCCTTTGTGCAAGGTTCAGAACTTGTTTGCCTTCACTGTGACATATAATGACTAGAAAACCTTCATGTTCGTAAGATTAAGAGCTACTGCAAAGAGTATGACTTCTGGCCTGCTTGAGAAATCTCTCTCTCTCTCTCTCTGACACACACACACACACACAGTGATTTTACCCAGGACAAAATTGGAATCAACAAGCTTTAGGCTCATGCGCTCCCTTCCCATCCTTTCTGTGCTGAGAAAAAGACACAGGGATCCCTTAATTTATTTAAAAGGACTATCCCGATTGCCCTTTTCAGAGAGATCCCATGAGTGCATTTATCTGGCAAAGTTACATCAGACTGGATTACCTACCTAGCATTTCCCATAATGGCCTTGTGATGTGGATTTTCCAAGTTAATGTATTTAATATTATTTTTGCTGTAAGTGATAATAACATCTTCTTATTATTATTATCATCATCCTTCTGCCCAGTTAATTGAGGGCACCTTTTCAACTGGTCAAAAGCTTTTTAAGTGATTCAAACCAACTGATAAGACTAAATGCTTCAAGCATCTGCTTAAAACTTCCTGTGAATGTGAAACATACATTTGTCCTCTTGGGTCAGGGAGATCAGTGACAGCTCCCTGTCGAGTGCACACAGCATAGCAAATTTGGGTTTCCTGCTGCAAAATGCATAAAGGAGCCCGTAAGCAAGAAATGGAAAATCCAAGGGGACATGATGCATAAACTGCAGGAAATGTTCTCTACAATTCTCCATATATTTGTCTGCTCTCGTCTTAAGCTGCTCCAGCCTTGGGAGTGTTCACTTGCATTCACAAGTTCGCCATTTGACAGTTCGCCCCCACCATACTTGAGCGAACTGCAATTCCCACTAGTATTAAGAGACCACATTTGTTGTCAAGAATGCTCATAAGTCACCTGCTATATTAAGGCATAGTGAAGATTGTTGTTTCCAAACCCAGACAGGCTCTCACATGGCCTTGCTGTCTTTTTTAATGTTGGGTTTTCAAATCTAAACCGGTTTGGTGTGCCCCATAATTTGATCTCACCGAAATGGGATAATTGAATAAGCCAGATGCCGTCTCACCTTGTCCACGCCTGCGCTCAATATGAAGTTGCCCTTTTTGTTCCATTTTAATGCGAATATGGGACCTTTATGTTGCCCTAACGTGCTGGCGAGATTACCTGGACAATAAAAAGAGCATTTATTACAATTCTAAAATGGGAAAACGAAAGATCGAAACAAATTATGCCATGCACAAGAGACGAAAAAAAGGACAGTGGAAAAAAATTACACAAAATTTCAAAAGATAGAAAAAAGAAGACAACTGAAAAACCGTGTGCTCACCATCTTTAGTCCATATCCTTGCAAATCCATCGTATGACCCTGTTGCTAGAAGCGTACCTTCGCTCTGTGGGGCAAAAGAAGAAGAGAAGAAGAAGAGTTTGGATTTGATATCCCGCTTTATCACTACCCGAAGGAGTCTCAAAGCGGCTAACGATCTCCTTTCCCTTCCTCCCCCACAACAAACACTCTGTGAGGTGAGTGAGACTGAGAGACTTCAGAGAAGTGTGACTAGCCCAAGGTCACCCAGCAGCTGCATGTGGAGGAGCGGGGAAGCGAACCCGGTTCACCAGATTACAAGTCTACTGCTCTTAACCACTACACCATGGGTAGGCAAACTAAGGCCTGATGTCTGGATCCGGCCCAATTGCCTTCTAAATCCGGCCCGCGGACGGTCTGGGAATCAGCGTGTTTTTACATGAGTAGAATGTCTCCTTTTATTTAAAATGCATCTCTGGGTTATTTGTGGGGCATAGGAATTTGTTCATCCCCCCCCCCAATACAGTCTGGCCCCCCCACAAGGTCTGGGGGGCAGTGGACCGTCCCCTGCTCAAAAAGTTTGCTGACCCCTGCACTACACCACACTGGAAAGAGTTAAGAGTGTTATGCTATGCTATTTCGTGTCACAGAACACAGCTAAGGCAGCCAACGTCCTCACGGAGCTTGCTCTCTTTGGGATGAATGTAAACTGAGGGCAATGCGATGCACACTAACTTGGGAGTGAGCTCCACTGGGACTTCCTTCCTAGGCAACGCACTTCAGATTGTGATGTGTGCCATGAAGCTGCATGCCATCTGGGTCCAACCTCCCAAAACTTGAGTCAGTTTTCTTGTTGCCCCTGCAGACTACTTCCTGTTTGCTTGTTTGTTCAGGCCTGCACATTTTGCAACCCCGCCTCTCCCAAATGAAAACAGCACTTCTTGAAGAAATGTAGCCCGTCTTGATACGGTGCCGCTTGGGGGCCTGTGGAACTCCCCTGTGAAATGTTCCTAGTCTCACAAAAATCTTTAATTGGGCTTCCCTTGTAATTTATTGGGCGTTTCCCCAGAGCTGGGCCTTCAAAGCACACCTTGAAATTTCATCTTTTGGGGGTGGGGGTGGATATTGCCAGTCATCCTAGTCCTGCTCATAAGGAATGGTGGAAATATATCACAGGGGCACTGTGGTTGGTGTATTGATCCATAGAGCTAGGAATCTTCTTCTGATGTCTAAATCTACACTGAGGAATTTGGAGTTCCCAGCAGGTGGGTCGCTGTGGCTTACTGGGACAACTGCGGCAGGGAACACAGCGGGGAGGTCACAGCACTGCAGGTGCAATGTCAGGAGACCCAGAAGGCCTGAAACGTCGAGTTTGCACCACACTGACTTCCTAGCTCCACTTCTTCCTCCTGGTAAGCAACAGCCAGCTGCTTTTGGTCATCAACCTTCATGGGGTGGAATCCTCCATCTCCTTAATGGAACTTGTACCAATTGCTCCCTATCTCTCCCCCCCTTTCTAATAGCCTTTTCAGTGCTTGAGAACTACCAACAGGTTTTCTTAAAGCCCGTTCCAATACTATTCCAGGGTGAGTCTTTATTGCACTGATGGGGGTGGTGCGGTGCTGAATCTGTTTAAGGTCTCTTCCCCAAGATACCCCTCTTTCACTTTTCCCAGGTCTGGGGAACCTGACACCCACCAGATATTGTTGAACTGCAATCCCATCATCCCTGACTGTTGGCCATAAGAGTTATGAGTTCCCAACCCACTGACCTACACCTTTGTTGTTTTTTCTTTGTTATGCTTCTGTGATGCTGATCTGGGACTATTATAAAGCTTGCTTGTAATTTTACTTGCTCTTTTGCACTTCCTGCCTTCCTGGCTTTAGTTTCTTTGCCCAGACAGCTGATTTGAGTGCGCTCAAGGGCTTGTGCGTGCCTGCTGTGTACAACTCCGGTACACAAGAAAACACTTCTGAAAGCCCACTGAGTCTTGAAAGCTCTCTTCTGCACAGAACAGGGAGCGGATGTGCTTCCTGAACCCTTATGGGGTTGCAAAGTTCAGCCTTCCAGATAATATCCCAGCTACGCCAAGTGTTGACCTTTCAGCAGGTATGCGTTTTACTGGTTACCATGGGCATTGGTGGCATTAAAAGCAGCGACGAAAGGGACACGGTCAACTCACAATTCTAAGTGGAAAGTTCAGAAAAGAACTCCCTCATCCCCCCCTGTGGATACCCACTGTTAACTTGGAAGCTGAAAATATGGGTTTTGCAAAGTACGTTTGAAGCACCAGGGAGTTTCTGCTTACATTCCAATCTAGGGAAGTCACGTCTTTGTTGCTCGGTACATCTTGGCCCCCTTCTCGTATACAGTGCCGAAGGACCAGCTGTGTGGATCCACTGGTACTGTTTTCACTAAGGTTCCATATTCTTGCCGTTGAATCTCCCGATCTGCAAAATAAACAGGGATCATGGGCTTCTTTGAGCCAATAATTTACCACCACCTTGCAAGAGCAAAAGGTGTGGGTAACAGTGCCTGGTCACAACCATTCCCAGAATTACAGGCTCTTTTGCTAGAAACGTTCCAATCAGTCTTTTGCATTTCTTCTCTGTGTGCAGTAACGTTACACAGACCTCATTCTGCTGTTTTGAATGGGAACGCTTTTACGTTGCCCAAAATAACGTGCTTACCACTTTCGCCACTGCAAAGAGCCAAGAAGCTACGGTTAACTATTCCAAAACGAACACAAAAAGCCCTACTTTTAAAACATGCCACTTTGTCGGCACCATTGTGCGATTCAAGCAGTCCTATTCCCAGGGTCTTCAGAGAAGAGCTGGACCGCTAATTAAAGTATCCACAGCTGGAGGATACCAAACTACCTGTCGCAGTGTGTAAAATATATGGGGACAACTAGCAAATAAACTAGCAGTGTGCCACAAGCTGGCCTCCAATTTTTCAAAGGATTTATTCCCCTGCAAACGAGCCTTCCATTTTTCTCCTTCATTCTCAGGGAGTCCCCCCACCCACCCACCCAACACAATTGCTTCAGAATTTTGGTGGGTGTTAGGCTGAGCTTATACTTTATAACAGTGAGGTGATTCTGGGTGTTAGACTTTCCTTTAAGCATTTATCCAGCATGCTTCTTGATATGAGAAAACAACACCCATGGGATTTTGAAGAAGGGAAGAAGAAGAGTTTGGATTTGATACCCCGCTTTATCACTACCCTAAGGAGTCTCAAAGCGGCTAACATTCTCCTTTCCCTTCCTCCCCCACAACAAACACTCTGTGAGGTGAGTGGGGCTGAGAGACTTCAGAGAAGTGTGACTGGCCCAAGGTCACCCAGCAGCTGCATGTGGAGGAGCGGAGACGCGAACCCGGTTCCCCAGATTACGAGTCCACTGCTCTTAACCACTACACCACACTGGCTCTGGAAGCTGTGGAAGTTGGCTATCAAGTGCCTCAGAACAGCATGCTTACTGATTTTGTTTTTAAGGTAAGTTCTTCCTCTCTCCCTCTCTTTGCCTTTTGTTTTTTTAAAAAAGAACTTTCTGCACGGATAAGAAGTTAAAAACTAAAAGGACTCAACTTCTTTGTACAAAACAAACAGATGCCGGAAGTGTGGTCGGCGGCCTCCCCACCTTCTCGTGCTTAAAGAAAAGGCTGTGCAACCGGAGTAAAGAACTGCCTCTGTAAATTTCTTTAGGGGAAACATACCCAGAGGCCAGGAGGTCGCAAACAGGGTTCCACGCACAGATGAATACTTCTGATTCGTGGCCACGCAGCACCACTGCTTTGTTAGAAGGGATTTCGACGTCGCCATCTACTTCCATCATATCCGTGTGATTATCTGCAGAACAGAGGACAACAACCGGGGGGTAGGTGTGTTACTATGGACCCACTCCTTCTTTGAATCCTGCCTTTTGGCCTGCAGGACCACGGACAGCACACCTTGGTTGCTTGGTACACCTTTGCCCTGACCCCCACCGCCATCTTATATATAGTGCTGATGGACCAGAGGGCACTGTTTCAAGCAGCAGCAGTTGGCAGGGAGGGTGGCGGTGCTTCTCTGACCTCCTCTCATCAGCACTGCTACTTATAGAGTGGGCAGAGGTATGCTTGCTTCTCAGTTTGATCCTTTCTTGTGGGTTTGAATGTTTTGTGGTATTTTATGCATTGCTACTGGCTGATAATTTTAATTGATTGCAGTTTAGTAATTCTTTGATGTAATGGTTAAGTGCGAGCTGTGTAACTAGTGTTTGCTGATAAATTTAACGCTATTCGAATGGATTATTGAGCATTGCTTTCTTTTATATAAGTTGCTTATTTTAAGGTTAGGTCATCATTACAACTTCTTTGTTGGATCAGGTTATTAAGCGTGTGAGATCTCTGCAGTCTGCTTTGTTGTTTCTTCAGCTTACAAACCCGTCTTGTGTATAGTAATATAGAAAGGGCGGTATACGATTTAAAAGTGAAATGAAATGAAATTTCAGCACAGTGCAAATGCACTGGCAGAACCAATCCGCCACTCATGCTGGTGCACTTGCACTGCACCAACCTCCCTGATGCCTCTCCCTTCCTGGAAAGCACAGCGACACCAAGGAAAAGGAAAATATTGCTGCTCCGTCCCACCAACCACTACTGGTTTTCAGCAGGTTTTCACACTCTAACCCTTGACTCTGAGCACATACTCTGTTGGGCTTTTCTCTGCTTCCCTAGATCCCTGGGCCTTCTGGCACACCCTCCTACATCTGAGTGTCAGAAACAATGTGCCCTTTTGATGGGTTGGTGCAAATGAACTGCATTCAATCCACCAAACAGGGTCCTGGGAGTGGAGATCCAGAGTGGTGTAGTGGACAGAATGCTGGACTTAGCGGTGATGGGGATTTCTATCTCCTATCTGGCCATGAAGGTCAGAGTAACCAGTCACAACCTCCCTGTTTAATTGACCTCAGAGGACTGTTTTGATTATACAAGTTAGAGGAACCATGTTGATGTTTAAGAATGCAGAGAAAAAAGGACAAGAAAGAGGTACTTAGGTGTGCTGGTTAATTTTGGGCATGTTTGTCCTGCACCTGCAACTGGTTAACCATGTGAGAGTGAGTCAGCAAGCATGTGAGAGTGACTTAGCACAACCTAAAGTATAAATATCCTTGTGTTTGAAGCAAGTTTGCTCTTGGCTCCTGCCCTGGGCCAGAGCCTAGTCTGTGTTGGAACACTGCAAGAAGGTATGCTGCTGGAAAGACCGTGTACTACAACTGTATGGCTGTGGATCTGCTTTATATTGCCCATAAAGGGACTGACTGGTGTTTTTCTGTTTCACTGGAACACTCCGCTGGCATGTTGAATGGGCACTCTGTATATGCCCCAACGAAGCATATATGCTATCACAAGATCTTTGGAGGTTTTAGTAACAGTGAATAATAATTGCCTTAAGAGCAAAGCCAAAATATTTCTTGTGTGCATACAAATTATGTATTTGTCACCGCATGCATTTTTTATCTTCATTGTTTGTGTACTTTATTACGCTAAAGAGGTGGTTTCTAGGGTGATGCAGGGCTGAGGGCAAGACAAGACCACCTTAACTCTGATTTAAACATACGCTATAATGGAAAACTCTCCTACCCCCATACAGATCATGTTGCCATATTCAGCTAACTCCACGGAGGTGTGTGGCAAACCAGTGGCTAATCATGGCAAGGTACAGTAAGTTGCTTTATTTACTTTGGCAAGGAAGCCATATTGAATCCACATTGGCCTGTCTGTTTAAACAAGCAAAAGTCAACAGTTTTGAGTCTAAGCTGGTGGCGACGTTTTTCTAGCATTTCAAAAGGAAATTGAAACCCCAAAAGGTGAAATCAGATTAAGCCAAGGGAGCCAAGGACAGAAAGTTATGGTTAGCAAATGCAATCCACTTCCTATTTTGGAGATCTATGCACAACCTTTGCAAGTCTGGTGACTAATTTAAGAGTGACCTGTCTGCAAAAAGCACACATGCAAGATAGAGGGTAGAGGGGCAGCTTTTTCCCCAAGTCATCTCAGTATCCCTCGCACTGGATACAGAAGCTACATAAATCCTTCTTTCTGTAAAGGCAGACAGAGAGCAGGTATCATTTGCGTTTCCAGCCAGTAGGGGTGGCTGGTAAATCACATTATCTTTAGACCAGTAGTCTGGATTTCTAGCATAAGCGGCAACTCACAGCTAACAAGCAAAAAAAGAAGGGGGGAGCACCAACAATCACCCTGGCTTCTAAATCCAAACATGGAAAGGAATGGAGACATTAGTTTTAAAGAGAACGTGCATTTCTGCAGGTTTACCAATGCAAATAATACCCATGTGTTGGAAGCATACTATAGGGGAGAGCTTGGGCTCACAGTTAACCTTCCGCTGCCAGCAGAGGCCAGCTTGCTGCTGGGAACCTTGCAAACAACACTGGTCTGATCCTGCAAGGCGCTCTTGTGTGTTTTTTAAAGCAAGAGCGAACTCAGGATCAGTCAACAGTTTTGCTTCAACTGTTGAGAGCCAAGCATGTGGTCTTGCTTTGCAGGTTGAAAATAAATCAATAGACCGTGGGCACAGTAGTAAATAAGAAGCAGGCCACACAAGGTGGGACTCTGCTAAGCCTGAATTTAGGATTTTGACTGTGTTTCGTGAAGAATGTGCTTTGTGTCTGGGACCTTCAATGGAGGCACACTTGCCCAGATGCCATTCTGCCGGCTGAAAAACGTTCCGCAATCGTAGGAATTGCAACAGTAATTTCACTCTTCCGATGCTGCATTTTGTGATTGGTATAATTCACATGCCTGTCTGAGAAGACTGTGGGAACGGAAGACAGCCTTATCTCTCTTCCGCTGTAAGTACTTTGTAATCTACTTTTGCTTTTACAGTGGTACCTCAGGTTACATACGCTTCAGGTTACAGACTCCACTAACCAAGAAATAGTACCTCGGGTTAAGAACTTTGCTTCAGGATGAGAACAGAAATCGTGCGGCGGCGGCGCAGCGGCAGTAGGAGGCCCCATTAGCTAAAGAGGTGCTTCAGGTTAAGAATAATTTCAGGTTAAGAACGGACCTCTGGAACGAATTAAGTACGTAACCAGAGGTACCACTGTACTTTGTTCTGTTTGTTCTCTCGGAGCAGAAGAGAACGGTCGCCATTATGCTGTAGTCTGTACATAGTGTGTAAATAAATAGTATATTAGACTACGATGTTTCACGCTTCTTGCTGTGTTATGCTAGATGATTAGTGTGCATAAATCAAGGTGGTTTATGTCGCTGAGCGCACTGGATGAGAGGGGAGATGCCTTTTCTAGTGTTGCGCATACCGGAGGACGGTCGGAGTTGTAGCAGGCACCCCTGGGCGTTTTCCAACAAATTGCAACAGCTGGGAAACCTTGCAGATAAAAAAGCGTGCACGCGCTGGGAACATGGTGCTTTGAGCAACACTGTCCAACCCCCCCAAGCCCCCCCCCCCTTTCAAATGTTTACAAACATTTGGTGCAGCCGCGTCCCGATCACCCAGCCAAATTTGTTCGCTCAAATACCGGGGATATGGAGATGCTTCATGCAGACGGCTCTGCGTGAAATTCGGAACTTAACGGCAAGAGCACAGCCACCTAATCCTTCTTGCATGCCGGCTTACTTACTTGCTAGAGTGTGGGCTCCATTTTCCTCGCCGTTCGCAGTGTTTTCGCCATTCTTCGCAGACCCCTGCTGGTTTGTCGGAGCCGCCGCCGCAGCGGCCGCCGCCTGTTGCTGGGCGAGTTTGTCCCTGTAGGCCTGCTGTCTCGTCTGTACCACATCGGGCATCACGGCGTCTATCAGCGAGAGGGACTCTATCGGCCTACCATCGAACAAAGTACCATCCTGATTTGGAGGTTGAGGATGAGAGAGAGAGAGAGTGAGAGAGAGAGAGTGTTAAATTGCAGGTCAAATTTTTCATCGATAATCTCAGGGCAGGAGCGTAAACAGACCTGTCATGATGATGATTTTTTACCACTGCACAGAGTACTTTGCAAAGTGTTTTTAAAGCAAGAGCGAACTCAGGATCAGTGGTTTTTTAATAAAAAAAACTCTAGGGGCCCTCTAAAAAGGCGTCGCAGGGCGAGGACAGAATGGGTATGCGGGGCCAATTGTCCTGTGAAGTTACTGAATAGTATCTGTCTGTAAACAAATGAAGATGCCTTGCAAAGAGTCAGTCCACTGCTCTGCCTCCAACAACGTCTGAGGGGAGACCCCGCCCTTGACCTTGGGGTTGCCCAATAGCAGAGTCGGCGGCAAAAGCCCCCCCGGGCTACTTTCATTTCACCCAGGCTGCCCCCTAAAGTTGATGCGCACTGCCATTCAGATGGGGTGCATGGATCGCATCTTGTAATTGACTATGTGGGGTGACTATGCCCCCACCCCCAATATTTTATTCAATTTGGCACCCTTTGGTTGTTGGCACCTGCCTGCCTCAAGAGATCATGGAGTGCACCTCTGGGGATGAAGCCAAATCTCTCCGTTAACAGAAACCTGGGGCGCAAGCCGGGGCAGCGTGTATGGAGGTCCTGGGCAGCCCAGACGACAAGACCCCAATCGTGGCCTCATAGCCCAAAGGAAAGCGGAGCAATATGTCTGGCACCAGCTGGGCTGCAGAAGTTGCTGGACGGAGGCATACATGGCACCAGTCAACTGTCTTAGGGACTGAACTCTGGATCTGTGCGGGGTTTACTCTTCAGCCTTTTCTTCTCAAGGTGGATATCTTCTCCTAGATGAGCTACCTTCCCAGGTTGACGAGCCCCCCAAATACAAACAATAATATAAGCCCATGGCCAGTGGATGGCCCTGGAATTCAAGGACTTAAACGAAAAAGAAACTATTCTGACCATAAGAGCTTTTTCAGGCCGATTCCCTCTCATTGGGAATCGGGTTGTCATGCCAGTCAGATTTCCAGCCTAGTGCTGCTGTTAGTGAACACTGGGTTGGCGCATTTGCACCCACTATTTGATCGTGGATGAGGGGTGCTAACTTGATCTGAGAACTGGGTGGAAGGACTGGGAGAGCGGGACCTGGCCCAGCTCAATTTGCCTGGCTTCTCAGCACAGGGGACTAATGTATTTTCACACAAAAAATTCCAGACATAGGTTTAAGGGCAATATAATAACGCATACATTTGCTTTTGTTAAGTACTGCCGGAAGGCAGGGGACACACCAAACTAAACTTGAAAGTATCTCCTCAAAAACTGCCTCCATAGACATGTCCTTTGGCTTGTTTTTAGAAGCTGGGAGGACAGGGCAACTCCTTGTGGCGGGCTGCTTCCCTCATTTATTCTCCGTTCTTCCCCTGGACTCGTGTCCTTCCCAGAGATTTCTTTTCACCGTAAGAGTGGTGAATGCTCTCTCTGTTCTCCAACTCAAAAGGAAAGGAGAGGGATATCAAAGGAAGGCGGAAATGGCCGCCGGGCCTCAACTGAAGTGTTGAAAAGGCTCTCCTTGTGGAAGGCCAAGGGACCACCTGAGTTACTAGGCAGAAATAAGGGACTCTGGTAAAATACCTGCTTGGTAAGGAGGGGGAATGGCTGACGTGCACAACTTCAAGGTCTCAAAAGTAGAAACTTTCACATCTTGAAGAAGGGAGAGGAGAGGAAATAATCTGAGTGGGGACTTCTTCCAAAAAAGTTTTATTTATGTATGGAAGGGTTAGTGAGGAAAACGGTGAGGTGCGTCGCTTTCCATTAGACTAGGAAAGCCAAGGACAAGGACGCTAAGCTATTTTTGCAGAGGTGGGTGTGGCCAGAGACAAGAGAGGGTGGAGCCAGAGCAGTGGACATGATTCTTACCTCTGCGCAGTGGTCTGCATTCCAGCCACACACAAAAACAGAGTTTCTACGCCCCTCCACCCAACCCACCGCCTCTCCATCATCTTTCCAGGTAAGCAAGAAACATTAAGGGCAAATTCCAGCCACGCAAAAGCCCTCAAGGAGGGTGTGGGACAGGGCTGATGGAGGCTGTGGCCTGGGGAGTGTCTCTAGGGCTGCCTTCAGGCCCCAGGCCTGAGGTTCTCCACACCTGTCTATGGGATAATGCAGTGTGTGCGTGTGTGTGTGTGTGTGTGTCTCCAAAACAGAAACATCTTTGCAAAAGACTGGGCAAAATCACTAGGCCAAATGAGAGCAAATCGAAACCACAGTGTCCTTTAAAAAACAACACAATCAACTGGGTTCCCTCCCCAATTGTTCCACTGCCTCATTGGTGTTGTTTGAATGACCACAGCTGGTGGCGCTTGTGCATGACCTCCTAAATGAAGAGACATCAACGCTTTGGCCATGTGTGCACTGCGGCAGGTAGTTCCGAGCTTTTGGCAACTGCATGCCATGCTTTTGCAGGTGAGGGTGCTTCTGTCTGCACGCTCTCTGAATTCCTTAGGCTTGCCCAGAATCTGGTCACATGCGACCTGTTCACGTGAACATTGAAGGAACTTTAATATCTGATCTCTGGAGGACCAGCAGTCTGATAAAAGAACACACAAACACCCACCCACACGCAACATGGCAATGAATGACTGCCCTGATTGAGGCCTCCATAGAACTTTGTATTATTCCAACCTTCTTCGACAAGAAAAGGTCTGGTGAGCAGGACCTACAGAGGATCTAGCGTGACAGCAAACCATCTAAGCAGGACAGTCAAGGAGGAGAGAGCAACCCACTTCCCCAGGGTAATGAAACCCTCTGCAGATATATGAAAGCACTTGTCATCATCTATAGCCAACAAGAGACTTGCCTTACCTCATTAATACTGACTTCTGCCTCTACATACTGCAAGCCTTTCTGGATGATGGAAATCAAAGCAGCAGGGGGTACCAGGGCGCCGTTGATGTTAGACTGGCTGATATGGCTCTCGATACCAAAGGTAAATGCTGAATGAGAGAACCCTAAAGACAAGGGGGAGGTTATAAGGATGTGCTCATACACACAAGAAGCCTTAGGCCAGTGATGGCCAAACTCTACCCTTCAGCTCTTTTGGGACTACAACTCCCATCATCCCTAACTATCAGGACCAGTAGTCATGGATGATGGGAATTGTAGTCCGAAAACGGCTGGAGGGCCAAGTTTGGCCATCACTGTCTTAGGTTGGCAGGCTGCAGCCAGCAGGTCTGGCCTGGAGTGTCACACACTGGGGGGGAAAGAGCACAAATCAACTTTTCCTGAATGGTAGGATTCGTTCTCAAGGTTTATCTACCAGAGACCACAGCAGAGAATCTTACCTAGTCATGATAGTTATGCTGCTTTGCCGTTACCCAGTGAATCAATTATTTCCTTTATAAACCTTGGTCAAGTCGATCAACCCCCAAAGCTCTGGTGAGGCATTGAAATTCATTTGTTTATTTCTCTTTCTCTCACCACCACCCCGGGCCGCATTTCCATTTATTCCTAAATTGCATAGGACAAGGGAGAATATATGCCTACAGAAGGGAGGATTAACTTCACGACAAAGCATTTTAATTGCATGAGCACACCAGCGCCAGGCGTGCGTTTCTTCTGCGTGCCATTTCAAGGGCAGCATAATTATCGTTTTGCAAATAGGAAAATTAGGATTACTGGATGCTAACAGTGTTATTTATTTGCTTGCCCTGAAAAGGTAAATCCATTGTGAGGAAGTGATTCATCTTAAGCTGTTACGGTTTTCCACTCGTAGGTAATTAGAACCTCAGAAAGCTCCCCTTTTGGGACGTTATAAACAGTTGCTTTATAGCCGTTGGGATCCAAAATTTTGCACAGATACCAGAGAACAGAGAGAGAGTGATTTCACATGTATTGCAGCAGTAACGATAACAAGATAAAGACCCAGGAGGCAGAATGGGGCTATGCAAATTAAAGGGCGGGGTTATGCAAATAGGAAAAGTGTTCCCCCAGGCAGCAAGTTGAGGGGAAGGGGGAGAAAAAAATACAGTTCACTAGGCCAAAACCTGCTTTCCATCTTGGACCAGCGTTTGAAATCGCCAGGCGCGTTTTCCACCTGGCTATCAGCCACTTGCAACCAAGTGAAGACGCCTGGGTGCCAAGATGGCGCCTGACGTCTCCACCACCTGGGGGGATCCTTGGATCTTGCCTGTTTTCACACACTAACAACACACCCTATAGAATTCTATCCGTTGTATTTTATCTGCATGAGATAAAAGGGCAGTACACAAATTGCAATCATCATCTTCATCACCATCTGAACAAATTTCAGGAACCACAACGTCGTTCTGGAAAAATATGACTTTTGAGCCATCTTGGCCTCCAAATGGCAACTAGACATTCCATTTTGCTAGGTGTTATCAGTTTTGATATTGGTCAGATCAGCTAGTTAATACGAGTGCTGAGGCTCACCTGCCCTGCTTTGGATGTTCATGTGAGGCTATAAGAACAATCAGATCTGGGCTATATGCAAACAACCATTTCCCTGCACAAAAATCTGGTTCATTGGTCATAGGATCTGGATTTTGTGTGTGGAGGCCAAATTTGAATGTTACGGCTTTGCACAGGCTGCCAGCCCTGTCTGGCCCATTGGCTGTTTCAAAGCTATAGACCCTCCAGAAGATGAAAGGGCAGCCACTCAGTGGCCTTCTTTTCATAGGGGTTCAAGAGTGTTCACCCTCCCCCTTATCTGCCCTGCCATGGGTGGCTTTCGATAGAAGTCCTTTGGTTTGATAATAATAATAATAACAACCATTTATACCCAGCCCTCTGGCTGGGTTTCCCCAGCCACTCTGGGCGGCTTCCAACAAAACACTAATATACAATAACCTATTAAACATTAAAACCTTCCCTAAACAGGGAAGATGTCTTCAAATGTCTTATAAAATTTTGTAGTTATTTTTCTCTTTGACATCTGATGGGAAGGCATTCCACAGGACGGGTGCCACTACCGAGAAGGCCCTCTGCCTGGTTTCCTGTATCTTGGCTTCTCACAGTGAGGGAACTGCCAGAAGGCCCTCGGCGCTGGACCTCAGTGTCCGGGCAGAACGATGGAGGTGGAGACGCTCCTTCAGGTATACTGGACTGAGGCCATTTAGGGCTTTAAAGGTCAGCACCAACACTTTGAACTGTGCTCGGAAACGTACTGGGAGCCAGTGTAGGTCTTTCAAGTCCGGTGTTATATGGTCCCGGCAGCAGCTCCCAGTCACCAGTCTAGCTGCCGCATTGTGGATTAGTTGTAGTTTCCGGGTCACCTTCAAAGGTGGCTCCACATAGAGCGTATTGCAGTAGTCCAAGCGAGAGATAACTAGAGCATGCACCACTCTGGCAAGACAGTCTGCTGGCAGGTAGGGTCTCAGCCTGTGTACCAGATGGAGCAGATAAACATCTGCCCTGGACACAGAATTGACCTGCACCTCCGTGGACAGCTTTGAGTCCAGAATGACTCCCAGGCTGCGCACCTTGGATTATTAAAATGGATAAGAGAGAATTAAAGAACCTTTTAATGAGGGTGAAAGAGGAGAGCGCAAAATATGGTCTGAAGCTCAACATCAAAAAAACGAAGATCATGGCCACTGGTCCCATCACCTCCTGGCAAATAGAAGGGGAAGAAATGGAGGCAGTGAGAGATTTTACTTTCTTGGGCTCCATGATCACTGCAGATGGTGACAGCAGCCACGAAATTAAAAGACGCCTGCTTCTTGGGAGAAGGGCAATGACAGGCCTGGACAGCATCTTGAGAAGTAGAGAAGTCACCTTGCCAACAAAGGTCCGTATAGTTAAAGCCATGGTTTTCCCGGTAGTGATGTATGGAAGTGAGAGCTGGACCATAAAGAAGGCTGATCGGCGAAGAATTGATGCTTTTGAATTATGGTGCTGGAGAAGACTCTTGAGAGTCCCATGGACTGCAAGAAGATCAAACCTCTCCATTCTTAAGGAAATCAGCCCTGAGTGCTCACTGGAAGGACAGATCGTGAAGCTGAGGCTCCAGTACTTTGGCCACCTCATGAGAAGAGAAGACTCCCTGGAGAAAGATGGAGGGCACAAGGAGAAGGGGGCGACAGAGGACGAGATGGTTGGATAGTGTTTTCGAGGTTACCAGCATGAGTTTGACCAAACTGCGGGAGGCAGTGGAGGACAGGGGTGCCTGGCGTGCTCTGGTCCATGGGGTCACGAAGAGTCGGACACGACTAAACGACTAAACAACAACAACAAAGGACCATTAGCATCATCTAGTCCATCCCCACCTCCCGCAATGCTGGAATCTTTTACGCAATGTGGGGTTTGAACCCACAACCCTCATGCTCTACAAGTTGACCTGTCCAGAGCTTTCATTTTGTTTGTTGCTGTTGATTTACAGTTATGGGTTGAAAGCCACTTTGAACAAGTGGGAAAAGGCAATCTACACACATTTTAATGAATTAAATTTGGGAGGGAATAAACAAAAGAATCCAGAAAAGACAATGAGCTTGGGGGTTTAGGAGTATGAGCGTGAGTGTGGGGAAACCCAACATCATCAAGCTAGTTCTGTTAGGTCCAGTGATCTGTCCCACCAAGAACTTCCTAAAAAAATCAATGTGGAAAATGTAAATTTCTTTGCACATTTTCATATGTAGGTGCTACAAAACGCCAGCACTCTGAAGCTCAAAATTTCCAGAATTCCAAAATTTGGTGCACCATGGACATATCTAGGTCAGTCCCCCAAGTAAGACAATGGGCAAACAGGCCTATAGCATTTGTATGTGAAACTTATCATTTCACTTTGAATTTGTGTACCGCCTTTGTTTATTATTCTACACAAGGCGGTTTACAAAATATACAAGAAAAGAAAAACACCTTACAATAATCTGATCCCAACACAAAAAGCCACAATAAAATGTAACTTTAAAATTGATTAAAGGTAAAGGGACCCCTGACCATTAGGTCCAGTC
This sequence comes from Podarcis muralis, assembly GCF_964188315.1. Classification (NCBI taxonomy): domain Eukaryota; kingdom Metazoa; phylum Chordata; class Lepidosauria; order Squamata; family Lacertidae; genus Podarcis; species Podarcis muralis. The sequence continues at coordinate 12,128,904 of NC_135660.1, read as the reverse complement.
ATGACCAATTCTGGGGTTGCGGTGGTCATCTCACTTTATTGGCCAAGGGAGCCGGTGTACAGCTTCCGGGCCATGTGGCCAGCATAACTAAGCCTCTTCTGGCAAACCAGAGCAGCGCACGGAAACGCTGTTTACCTTCCCGCCGGAGCGGTACCTATTTATCTACTTTGACGTGCTTTTGAACTGCTAGGTTGGCAGGAGCAGGGACCGAGCAACGGGAGCTCACCCCGTCGCGGGGATTCGAACCGCCGACCTTCTGATCGGCAAGTCCTAGGCTCTATGGTTTAACCCACAGCGCCACCCGCGTCCCGCTTAAAATGGATTGACTTCTATCAAATAAAGTAATATTCAATAATCTAATAGAACAGAACAGTACACGATAAAATTAACTCTCAAAACAGCAGCAAATAATAATTAAACAGAATTTCGCTCTTAACAATTACAATAATTATCGTCAATGCAGCGAGCATCAATTTTATGGATCATGGTTGTTGTTGTTTTAAAAAAATCTGGGCCTGAGAGGAACGACTTGTTAAGGCTCACCAAAAAGACAACTTTCTCAAAATTAAACAAGGCTACAAGGGAGCAAGGCAGGACAGTGTAAAGGAGAGAAGGGGTGCAGATTGTCTGCCACAGGTACACTGCTTTCAGTTGCCTTGGCACGCTCTAACTAAAACAGGTATTATAAGCAGAACCTAAACATTACTAAAGGTTCTGTGGGTAGCTAGGCTTTAAAAATCGCACACCACTGAGTTCAGCTGCCAGGCGCCGGCTTTCTGCCATCCCTGGAAATAATGTGTGTATTCATCTCATTCCTGGACGCCGCACTCGCTAGCACTAATGAGCCACTGTTGAGCTGGCACTGCTGTGATTTATCATGGAGACACCCCACGCAGGATTTTCATGGTCGCAGAGCCAGGGTCGCAGCTCTGAAAAAACCGCTTCCCTTTCCAAACACTTCCCCCGTGAAGGCAACCCTCTCTTGAAGGCGGTCCAATCAGACGAGGAGGGCTTTGGAGCGAGCTTTTTTTGGGAACTTAATTTACTCCCGCTTTGGGCTAACGTACAAACAATAGAGGGAATGAATACATTTTCCAGTTTGGGCTGAATTAAGCAGAATGCTACGGCTACTGCAGGAAAAACTGAAGAGTGGGATTTTTCGAAGATAAACATTGCATCCTACTGAGCAATTCATCCACATGAAGTGAGAGATTAGAAGTCACCAGAGTCCCAGTTAGGACTCTGAGGGGCTGGTACCTCAGGTTAGACCAGGAGATGTGATCTCCAGCTCACATCCTGTGGGGACAGCGTCTCGAGCTGAAAACCCCAGTACTGGTAGCAACCATTTTAGGTGTGTCCAACTGATGTGTGATCACCAACATGCAGGTCCTTTTGGATCCGGAAAAGAGTGGGACAGACATGAACGTTCATTAAGACCTTCTTTGGAGGCCTCGGCCCAGTATACCTGAAGGAGCGTCTCCACCCCCATCGTTCTGCCCGGACACTGAGGTCCAGCTTCGAGGGCCTTCTGGTGGTTCCCTCACTGCGAGAAGTGAGGTTACAGGGAACCAGGCAGAGGGCCATTTGGTGGTGGCGCCCGCCCTGTGGAACACCCTCCCATCAGATGTCAAGGAAATAAACAACTATCTGACTTTTATAAGACATCTGAAGGCAACCCTGTTTAGGGAAGTTTTTAATGTTTGATGTTTTATCGTGTTTTTAATATTCTATTGGAAGCCATCCAGAGTGGCTGAGGAAACCCATCCAGATGGGTTTATAAGTAATAAATTATTACTATTACCATTCCCTTGTTCTGCTGCTACTGAAGGAGAAACTCAGGAAGATGGCTTATATAGAATCAGACCATTGCTCCATCTGGCTCAGTTTTGTCTACACTGACTAGAAGCAGCTCTCCAGGGCTTCAGGCAGCCATCTCTCTCAGCCCTACCAGCAGATTTCAGGGATTAAACCTGGGACTTTCTGTAGGCAAAGCAAATGAGAGGTGTGTGGGTTACCAGAAACAGGACATCCTCTGTGGTGGCCCCTTGCCTCTCTCCACAAAGAGGATAGCCTGGCAGCAAATCTGTTGCCCTTTGATTGCCAGGAAGGGGGGGGGGAATGGGTGGGTGGGGGGTTGCCTCGTGGCCTTTTGGATTTCTTTTGTTTTAATTTGGATTAACTACAGGTCCCTTCCAATAATAGTAATAATAATAGTTTTATTATTTATACCCTGCCCATTTGGCTGACCTGCCCCCGCCACTCTTGTTGGCTTCCAACACATATAAAAACGTAATACGGTAGAATGAAGAGCCTTGAACCACTAGGAATCTATGTAACTGCGGCAAAACCCACAGAATTATTATCACACTTACATACCACTCTTGCGCCAGAAATGAGCTGGGTCGACCACATCTCAGTTTAAAAAGAAAATAAAAAATTAAAAGTGAATGTTCTACACTGCTTTTGCTAGGTTTTTGCTCCTTTGGATGTGGAGATGGTTCCAACAACATGTGAGCCATGCTAGCAATATCTCAGCAATTCTAAAAGGTAAAGGTAAAGGGACCCCTGACCATTAGGTCCAGTTGTGACCGACTCTGGGGTTGCGCGCTAATCTCGCTCTATAGGCCGAGGGAGCCGGCGTTTGTCCACAGACAGCTTCTGGGTCATGTGGCCAGCATGAGTAAGCCACTTCTGGTGAACCAGAGAAGCGCACATAAACACCGTTTACCTTCCCGCCGGAGCGGTCCCTATTTATCTACTTGCACTTTGATGTGCTTTTGAACTGCTAGGTTGGCAGGAGCTGGGGCCAAGAAACGGGAGCTCATCCCGTCAAGGGGTTTCAAACTGCTGACCTTCTGATCGGCAAGTCCTAGGCTCTGTGGTTTAACCCACAGTGCCACCTGCGTCCCCTAGCAAGTCTAAAAGTGGCCGAATAAACTTCCCAACCACTTGTTGTAAGACCGAAGTCCCCACTGAAGCTCTAGGTCTCTCCATTAAAATTGCTCATTTTGTCTGATTCACACTAGTCTAGTCAATCTATAGTTTAACCTCAAACTTTTTTTTTGCAAAAATAGCAGACAATTCACCAAAATGCTCAGGAAGGTGAGCTCTTATCAGGTACAAAGAACCCCTTCCCCAAGGAATATTCCCCATACCCCACCTTTTATAGTGTTCCCTGCGGTTTTTCATTATTTTCTATATACAACTCAGTATCTTCTGAAGAGACAAAAAATGAATCCAACACCGTGTGAAAGAGTACGCAGAAAGTTTCGATTTTACATACAACATGCAATTCAAGATGCACACTGGGCTAAAATAAGTTGAAGTTTTGTTTGACAATTGGAAAAGAATCAACACCTGAGCACGCATGTTTTTCCACACTTTTTTTTTTTAGGTAAGTCTTAACAAAACTTCCAGTGCATGCTTTTTTAAAAGTCTATTTTGATGTACAAAACATGATCCTAGTCAGAACGAACTGGCGTTCTGTGTGCTACAATCCAGGTGAGCAATCTCCTTTCTGTGTAGCTTTATCCCTTATTACTCCTCTCCCGGTAATATACTTCCATAAGAAAAACCATTCGTGACGGCAATTTCCACTTGGGGTACCATATGCTACTTTTGCATTAAAGCTGAGCACATTTTTTAAGCCAGAATGGGCAGAATTGACAGGTTATGGAATTCAGCTTTTCAGAGCACAAAATCCATCCCGCAGGAAAAAAAAGGTTAGAAAATTCCATAACCGAAAAATTGGAGGTAAAAAAATAATAATCAAGAATGCCTTTGAAAACAAATACACTTTCACTCCTGGCAGAATGAAGTCGGCGAAGGTACCAGGCAGGACTCTCTGGGAAGCTTATTCCAAAGAGCAGGGGCTACCACCAAAAAGGCCTCTGCCCCGGAAATTATTTCTCTTGAAATGGTCAATGCATCTCACAGCTGCTTTGGAATAATAATCTTCTTGAGCATTCTGTATTAAGCCAATGTACTAAATTCCGGGACGCGGGTGGCGCTGTGGGTAAAAGCCTCAGCGCCTAGGGCTTGCCGATCGAAAGGTCGGCGGTTCGAATCCCCGCGGCGGGGTGCACTCCCGTTGCTCGGTCCCAGCGCCTGCCAACCTAGCAGTTCGAAAGCACCCCCGGGTGCAAGTAGATAAATAGGGACCGCTTACTGGCGGGAAGGTAAACGGCGTTTCCGTGTGCGGCTCTGGCTCGCCAGATGCAGCTTTGTCACACTGGCCACGTGACCTGGAAGTGTCTCCGGACAGCGCTGGCCCCCGGCCTCTTGAGTGAGATGGGCGCACAACCCTAGAGTCTGTCAAGACTGGCCCGTACGGGCAGGGGTACCTTTACCTTTACCTTTACAGTGGTGCCTCGCAAGACGGAATTAATTCGTTCCGCAAGTTTTTTCTTCTTGCGAGTTTTTCGTCTTGCGATGCACGGTTTCCCATAGGAATGCATTGAAAATCAATTAATGCGTTCCTATGGAAACCGACTTCAGACCAGGTCCGGGGACAGTCTGTCCCCCGACCTCTTCTGAAGGCTGGGGGGGGGGGCAAGGGATTTTCTTCCCACCGCCAGCATTTTAAAAAACCCCGGGACAGCGGAGGGCTTCTCCGCTGTCCGGGGCGATCTTAAAATGCTGGCGGGCGGCATTTTAAAATCGCCCCGGGACAGCGGAGGACTTCTCCGCTGTCCGGGGCGATTTAAAAGCCCTCCGGGACAGGCAGGCAGGGGGGACAAAGACTTTCGCCCCCCGCCCGCCTTCAGAAGAGGTCCAGGACCTCTTCTGAAGGCAGGCGGGGGGCGAAAGTCTTTGCTCCCCCTGCCTGCCTTCAAAAGCCCTCCGGGACAGCGGAGAATCGCTTTTTTAAAATCGCCCCGGACAGTGGAGAAGTCCCCCGCTGTCCCGGGGTTTTTAAAAAACCTCTCCGCCCCCCCGCCAGGCTTCGGAGCAGCCTTCCGAAGCCTGGCGGCGGGAGGAGGTCCGAGGACAGTGGGGAAGAGGCGCTGCGCTTTTCCCCCGCTGTCCCGGAGATTTCCCTATGGGCTTTCGTCTTGCGAAGGAAGCCCATAGGGAAATTCGTTTTGCGAAGCGCCTCCAAAACGGAAAACCCTTTCGTCTAGCGGGTTTTCCGTCTTGCGAGGCGTTCGTCTTGCGGGGCACCACTGTACTAAATTCTGAGGGGTAGTCAAAAACTCACTGAAAAACACTGGTGCTTTTCAACAAGTACAGTGGTACCTTGGTTTGCATATGTCTTGGTTCGCATACATTTTGGATTACAAACACGTCAAACCCGGAAGTGCATGTCCCAGTTTGCAACCTTTTTTGGGATTACAACCCATTTTTTTGGATTACAAACAAATTTTTTTTGGAGGCCCCACTGGCAAAAGTGCGCCTTGGGTTACAACCTGTTGTGGTTTACAAACGGACCTCCGGAACGGATTATGGTACCACTGTACACAAAGCAGGGAGAAAAGAAAAACTGGATGTTCAGCTCTAGGAAGAACAATAATTAGCATCCATATAGCAGTTCGGATTAGCAAAAAATGCTTTACCTATAGATATTTATTATATATTTAAAGCACCCTTCAACTCAAAGGGTTGCCTGTGACATCTAAAATGAAATGCAGTGTTTCACCATAAAACATTAAAAGTCATAAAACATTAAAAGTATTAAAACGTATCCCAAAACCATCGCTAGACATATATCAGCAAATCATTCAACAGGAAACACAACACCTCCATTGCCTAGAGCAGTGTTTCCCAAACTTGGGTCACCAGGTGTTTTTTCGGACTACAATTCCCATCATCCCTAGCTGGCAGGACCAGTGATCAGGGATGATGGGAACTGTAGTCCCAAAAAAGCTGGAGATCCAAGTTTGAGAAGCACTGGCCTGGAGGAACAAAAAAGTCTCCAGCTGACATTTGTATCTCCCCCAAGAGTTAATTCTACAGCCAGGGTGTCACTGCAGAGAAGACTCTGCTCTACACCCTTGCCAAATAAATAGCCGTCGTCGACAGGACCACCGGCAGAGCTTCCCTTGCAGATCTTAAGGCGTAAATTGGCAAAAATTGGGATAATATGGACTTGTAATAATCCTTATATGTAACCATGTTAAAGTAGGCCATTGTCACCGTCCCCAGGCCAGACAATTTGAAAGCAGATGGGAGTTTGGGTAAGAGAAATTGCCTTGATGAGTCATACTCTAGTCTTTCAGCCACTATGCATGTAACACAATACAGATCCTGAAGGATGTCTGAATATTTGTTAAATGCTGCCCCCAAAACGGATCCCTCAAAGAATTATTAGCCAAATACTCACCGGACTCTTGCAAGTATCTATATACGAGGAAGTTAACCTCATCACTGCTTATACTCATCTTTATGCCCGCTTAAACCATGAGGTCACAACGAAGGATATAACCCTGGACAAAGCAAAACACAGCAGGTTAAGAATCTGAAGAGCATTATGAAAGAGCATTACTGCTCTTTGTCTCTAAAAACATATACATAGATAATAACTTAATGGCACATTAACTTGCCCTTTTACAGGTGCCACACAATGTTCATTCTGCCTTTACAAGAAGTCATTAGTGTAAAGTGTGTGTGCCACTTTAGTGTGGCAGCACCTGTACTGTGGAACTCCCTGCCTCTTGAAATTAGGCAGCCACCTATTCTTTTACACACCAGCTGAAAAGGTTTCCCTCCCAGGAAGCTTATCCAGACACATGGATTAGTTATATTTCCTTCAAATGTTATATTGATTTATCCCTTTGTTTTTAATGATGATTTTATGCATTTTTAAAATGAGTGCGCATTTCAGTCACTTTTTTATATATCATTATCGACTTGTACTATGCTTGGAGAATTTTCCAACTGAACAAGCGGTTTATAAAGGTTCTAAATAAATAAATAAATGCAGAGCCTGCCGTTGCAAAAGCGACTTAAAGGTGTAACTGCAACCAATGTCTTCTGGGTAAGGCAAGGCAGCAGATGGGGAAAATCCAGGCAGCATTTATACATGGAGAAATTATGCCATCTACGCTTCTCGTCTGATTCCTCCATCCAGATACTACAAGTATGAATGTTCGAGGTAAGGCCCATGGTAAGGCCCATGGGCGCGGGTTGCACTGTGGTCTAAACCACAGAGCCTAGGGCTTGCCGATCAGAAGGTCGGTGGTTTGAATCCCTGCGACGGGGTGAGCTCCCGTTGCTCGGTCCCTGCTCCTGCCACCCTAGCAGTTCAAAAGCACACCAGTGCAAGTAGATAAATAGGTACCGCTCTGGTGGGAAGGTAAACAGCGTTTCCGTGTGCTGCTCTGGTTCGCCAGAAGCGGCTTAGTCCTGCTGGCCACATGACCCGGAAGCTGTCTGTGGACAAACGCCGGCTCCCTCGACCTATAGAGCAAGATGAGCGCCGCAACCCCAGAGTCATCCGCGACTGGACCTAATGATCAGGGGTACCTTTACCTAAGGCCCATGGAAGCAGTTTCTACACCACAAGGGTAAAGGACGATATTTGGGGAGCATCATGGATATTTTCACTTGCACTGCACATTACTAGAATTTGAGTGATTCGCCACTCAGGCTGTTGTCACAATATTTTTTAAAAACGGCATTATCGTTCACCTATATATATTGCAAAGGTTGGATCAAAGTGTTCTCTTCCAATACCGATCAAGGAAAACAGGGGAGAATAATAATAATAATAAACCTGGCAGGCATCCAAGCTGACGAGAGGTTTCCCAACCAATGGACAAAAGGTGGCAGTGTAACATAAAAAATGAAAATAATTAATGGTGAATGGAGGATTTTAAAAAAGGGAAGGCTGTGAAATGAATGGGCAATTTTCCCAAGGAGGACATCACAGTGCAAACTGCCTATACCTGCCTGATCTATGTGTGCAGATTTAGAATGTTTCAGTGGGCTTCCAAAATAAATATTCCGCCTTCTCTCCAAGGTGATCCTTTTGTCTTTTAAATAAGGGAAGCGATAAGTGTAGATATAAACCCAACCGCTTAGCACAAGGTCCTCTCCCCAGCACACCCTCCAGCCTGCAGTACAACTTTAGAAAGATGTTTTTCTCCAAGCGGCTGGGACTCCGGTCTTCCCAAAGAACAAGAGAAGCAGCTCAAAGTGTATTTTACATCTCTCTTCGGAGGCCAGGCCTTCTCTTTTGGGTGGGTGCTATGGAAAAAGCCATTATCTCTTAAAAGAGACACTAACTTTTTCTATAATATTTTCCACGGTGCCTGGGCGGCTATTGCAATGAACACATTCTCTCCCAATCATCAAAGTACGACAAACACATGGCCTGGCTAAATTTACTCATGAGTAGACAACATACACTTGCAGGTTTTAAGGGGCCACATATATCCTAAGCAGCAACACAAGGAGGTCAATAGGATGAAGAACACACACAAGTTAAAGCCCATCAAACTATTATAATAGGGGCTTTGGTGTGTACACATGATGTGCAAATTTCAAATGAGAAAAGATTACATCAATGCAATCACTCTTAAACTCTGCTCCTTTGTCGTCGTCCCCCACCCTCACACGCCCCCAACATTCTGGACTTTTGCAGCAATGTACGCTCTTCACATGATCTGGAACCCAGTTTCATAAAATGGGGAAAAAATATAGCTGCCTGCAGGCTAAAGTTGCAATATTACTACTATTACTACTTCAGTGGTACCTCGGGTTACAGATGCTTCGGGTTACAGATGCTTCAGGTTACAGACTCTGCTAACCCAGAAATAGTACCTCAGGTTAAGAACTTTGCTTCAGGGTGAGAACAGAAACCGCGCGGCAGAAGCGGGAGGCCCCATTAGCTAAAGTGGTACCTCAGGTTAAGAACAGTTTCAGGTTAAGAATGGACCTCCAGAACGGATTAAGTTCTTAACCCGAGGTACCACTGTACTACTAGTACCTATTGAATTTGTGTAGTGCCCTACATCCATAGATCTCAGGGCGGTTCACAACTTAAAATTAAAATATATAAAAAACCACAAACTACGTAATAAAAATAAGAACAAAACATAAATCTTCCCTGTTGTGGTCCTGGGCTGTTTGTTTATTTTTTTAAATAATATTTATTACTTTTCCAACAATTTAAACACAACACTACAAACAAAGAGAAGAAAAAAAGAAAAAAGAAAAAAAAGAGAAGGAAAAAAGAAGGGAAAAAAACAATACAATACAAAAACACTACATAACACATTAAACTAACATAACTAAACAAAAACAGTTTAAAACACATCAAACAATTTCAATATCTTATCTTTCATTCACTTATTTCCACGACCTCCTCACACCTCCCTTTTTGTATTCCACTTCTATTAGTTGTTTCAGCAATTCCTTTCCATCTTCTTCTGTTTTCTATCCTATAATTATCTTAGCACATTCTAACCTTATTTTTCCTTTAATATTCTATTAATCTATTTATACTTAATTCCTTATAACATTTCTACTAAAGCCATATCACTTCATTCCAACATTCTTCTAACATTCATTAATTTTACAATGTTTCAATGTTTCAATGGTCCTGGGCTGTTTAAGGCTTTATAGGTCCAAACCAGCACTTAGAATTGGGCCCAGAAATGAATTGGCAGCCGGTGCAGTTGGAACAGATCTTTGTGTGATAAGGTCTGAAAAGGAGTTCCTCCCATAGTTGGTTAGCCCCATAAGCCATGGTTCTTGCCTGCAAAGAGGTTTCTAAGCACATTCAGTAGATATTTCCCCCTTTTGGGGGTTTGGACCTTAATTCATTCTGGACCTGCATTAACAACCCCAATACTTGACCCGCACAAGCTGAAAAGCATCTGTGGCAAATTATTACAACTCCCGTTCCATTAAAAGCCATCGTGATACAGCCCATCTCTTAGAAAGGAAAGCAAAAGTAACACGATATAATTTTGACAATGTTCTCAGGAAGTTGCGGGTCATAGCTTATTAGACAGTGAATTTCCCAGAGGTGCAGAAGTGAAGTGAGCTGTGGTTTGGATGATGAGGAAAGAGAAGATTGTTTGTTTGGAAAATGCACCCTTCTCAGGCCTCGCCAGCCTTTGTTTACCCTCCATTAGCCTCAGCCAGCACATGCTGATGGGAACTGACATCCAAAACATCTGCAGGAAGCCATGTTGGTGGAGGCCGAGCTACAGCAAAGAACCCCTCTTCTCCTAATTAACGGGGCACCGATTTTACCATCTGCTTGCACTTAATGGCTGTGGGGCCTAACTTTGGCTGGAAATGCTCCTCTCCCCACACCCTTCAAGATTTTGTTGGTACAACTCAGATTCTGTTGACGTCAGGCTGAACCTGTGGCCCTCCAGATGTTATTGGACTGCAACTCCCATCAGCCCCAGTCAGCACAACCAAGGGGTGGGGGATTATTGGAATACGGTATCATCTGAAAGGCCACAGGTTCCTGACCCCTGGCGGAAAGGGAAGCTGGGGCTTGGCTGGGCGATGCTCAAGTTTTGGGACCGGATCCTGTATGAAGACTGGCCAACTGCACTTCTTATATTCAATACAATACAGTGTTGCATTGGAATTACAGCAAGGAACAACCCAAACATGAAGAGCGTTTCTACACATTTCCTTCCCCGATTTTTCCTTCATAACAACCTGGGGGTAGGGGTGGAATTTAGGCTGGGAGATAGTGATTGACCAGTAAATCATCCATTAAGCATCATGTGGCTGAGTGGGGACTGGTCCAAGTCTATCGCTTATACGCCCATCCTGGCTGTCAATGGGCGAGGGCCACACAGCAGCAGCTCTAGCTGGGCGAGCCAAATTGCTCCAGAATGATAAACAGTTACTTCAGATTTCCATCCCCGGTGCCAAGTTTCAAGTCCTGCGTAGCTTTCATGGCCAAATTATAAATATCTAATACCCAACAGAGGAACGTAACCCCCCAAAATGCTGGCATAATGCATCACAGCGACTGTGAACTGCATCAAGTGTTGACAATGACCTTCTTCACATCTTAAGGATGAGAAAGTTATGGCTGGGAAGTCTTTTGCAACGCATGGCAGAGCTGGGTTTTGTGAGAGTCGTCAGCTTTTTTCCCTTCAAAAAAATGATCCACTCAGAGCAAAACAGTGCAATGGGTTAGTGGTGGAGAATCTCCCCCCCCCCCATTGCCATGGGAAATAGGGTCTATTTTAAAGCCGCAACTACAGATGTCGTGGTGATGTTGCGTAGTATGTTACTCAGTGTGTGCATGTTTTCTCAGAGGGTAAAGGTAAAGGGACCCCTGACCATTAGGTCCAGTCGTGGCCGACTCTGGGGTTGCGGCGCTCATCTTGCTTTATTGGCCGAGGGAGCCGGTGTACAGCTTCCGGGCCATGTGGCCAGCATGACTAAGCCGCTTCTGGTAAACCAGAGCAGTGCACAGAAACACCGTTTACCTTCCCGCCAGAGCGGTACCTATTTATCTACTTGCACTTTGACGTGCTTTTGAACTGCTAGGTTGGCAGGAGCAGGGGCCGAGCAACGGGAGCTCACCCCGTCACGGGGATTTGAACTGCTGACCTTCTGATCGGCAAGTCCTAGGCTCTGTGGTTTAACCCACAGCGCCACCCGTATCCTGTTCTCAGGGGGAGGATTATTCAAATTTAATTGTGGGAGGCTCAAGTTCGAAATGCTTGCTGAAGCTTTCTAGGTGATGCAAGCTGTGTCTTTAAGCTTATTTTATCCCTTTGCGATAAAGAAGAAGGAAGGAAGGAAGGAAGGAAGGAAGGAAGGAAGGAAGGAAGGAAGGAAGGAAAACTGAGACACGTGCTGGTCTTCTGGGTTCAAAAATCAATTCTTCCATGTGCCTACCTGACTTCTTCCAAATTGCTTTGCCTTTAGGTTAGATTTCTGCAATGCATATGGTGCTGCCTTTGAAGATGGTTCAGAAACTGCAGGTGGTACAGAATTCAGCAGCCACCCTGTTCAATGAGCAAGCGACAATAATCCTTGCCCGCTGGCTGCCAATTAGCTTCCAGTCCCAATTCAAAGGTCTGGTTTTGACCTATAAAGCCTTAAATGCCCCAGGACTGCAATACCCCAAGGGCCGCCTCTGATCATATGAACTAACCTGGACACTGCGATCATCATCTGAGACCCTTCTTCATGTGCCCCCTCCACGAGAGGTCCGGAGGGTGGCAGCAAAAGAACGGGCCTTTTCCGCAGTGGCTCCCTGTTTGTGGAATGCTCTCCCCAGGGAGGCTTTCCCGGTGCCTTCATTACGTATCTTTAGGTGGCAGGCAAAAATGTTTCACTTCAACGGGGCATTTGATTAATTAACACTGGCTTTTTAGATGTGCTTGTGGGAGGGTGTGTGTGTTATTGTTATGTTTTTATTACAGTGGATGCTCGGGTTGCGAATGTGATCCGTGCGGGATGCACGTTCGCAACTCGCAGCAGCGCATCTGCGCACGCGCGGGTTGTGATTCGGCGCTTGTGCACATGCGCAAAGCGCGATTTAGCGCTTCTGCGCATGCACGACCACTGAAACAGGGAGGTAACCCGTTCCGGTACTTCCGGGTTTCGGCGGTCCGTAACCCGAAAAAACGCAACCTGAAGCGTCTGTAACCCAAGGTATGACTGTATGCATTTCGTATTCTCATTTTGTATTTTTCTGCTGTGAACTGCCCTGAAATCTTTGGATGAAGGGCAGTATACAGATTTAATTAATTAATTAATGATCTCCTCTCCCCCCCCCCCGCCGCAAAAAAAATGAGAGACTTTTTGGAGGGTGGGGAATCAGGGACTGCTAGAAAGGTGAGCCAAAGCCAGCTGGAAATGGATAATCTGGCACTCATCTACCTCTTCAGCTACAGCCCATGGCCAAATTTCCCATGCACGCTCCCCTCACACCACGGACGTTTCAACAGCAATTTATTCGGTGACAGGATCAAGGCCTTTTTCTGATTTATCCGCGAAGCATTATTATAAATTACGCCAAGTTTATGCAGAAGGATAACTTCCAATGAGCCTCCCCTTAAGTTTCAATAAACTGCCCTAGCGTAACTCAAAGGAGAAATGAAGCTGGGTGGAATCATCCATCTAAAAGTCATTAAGGAAGCAAATTTGTATAATGAATAGGTGGTTCATACATTTTAAATGCATTACATCTTTTATCGGGATGTATTTATTAGGTATCAATTTGAATTAGGACTGACATCAAACCCCCCCACTTCCTCCTAAGTTCTTAAATATTGCCTCCTGCTAGATGTTATTGATCGACTCCTCCGAAGTGTTGCATTCGGGCTTTCAAATATTTCGTGGGTGTGGAACAAATGAGCTTTGCAAGGTGCTTTTCTAAGCTTTGAGAGAAGCTGCTAGCGGAAAGCTTGCACTTTTGATTTCTAAGGAGAGGGTATTTATAGCCCTGGTGCACCGCGATACTTAAACCTCTGTCCGGGAATGCCTTTTTAACCAAGAAGTGTTTTCACAAATTCTGTAGATTAGGAAAAACCTAAAGCAAAAGCTGTAGCTCAGTCTTGGTTGAGCTGGACTGCCTCAGTCGTTACCATTTCTTCTAGCTTCTCATTCTAGGATCTCGGGGAATCTGTGGCTCTCCAGATGTGCCTGGACTCCAAAACCCATCAGCCCCCACCAACATGGTCAACAGTCAGGGATGATGGGACTTGCTGTCCATCAACTTCCTGGTGGCCATTGGTTCCCCATCTCTGCCTTAGCCAATGCCTTTTCAACAACATATTAAACAGAAAGCCTTCGGTCCAGTATACCTGAAGGAACGTCTCCACCCCCATCGTTCTGCCTGGACTCTGAGGTCCAGCGCCAAGGGCCTTCTGGCGGTTCCCTCACTGCGAGAAGCGAAGTTACAGGGAACTAGGCAGAGGGCCTTCTCGGTAGTGGTGCCCGCCCTGTGAAACACTCTCCCACCAAATGTCAAAAGAAAAAACAACTACCAGAAGACATCTCAAGGCAGCCCTGTTTAGGGAAGCTTTTAATATCTGAAGGACTATTGTATTTTAATATTTTGTTGGAAGCCACCCAGAGTGGCTGGGGAAACTGAGCCAGATGGGCGGAGTATAAATAAAAATATTATTATTATTATTATTATTATTATTATTATTATTATTATTATTATTATTATTACTACTACTACACCTTCCAGAAAGTAATGCACATGTGGATGTCAGCCGTTGTTATTTAGGCACTCACACAGGCAAAGGAATGTAAAAAAAAATGAATGCACGCTCCAAGATCTTTTATAATTGGGAATGATTCACCTTCGTTCTCATTTCGGGCAGGCAAACGAAGCATGAGTCGCTTTGGTAATGTCATTTGCTCTAATAGTTTGATATTCAAATCAATAAGGTGCCATTTTTTAAAATCTCTGTTCCGGTCAGCCCAGTTCTCTCGCTTCCACTTTTGTTTGTCTCTCTCTCCCCCCCCCCAACCCCATCATTTTTTTACTCCTAGCAGCAGCCTGCTGCTGTTGTTTTACCCCAGGCACTCTCTTATCCCTGTTTAGCTTGAGCTGTGAAATTGTCTGCACAGCCCTATGGGTGCTTATTTGGAAGGTCGGTGAGCTAAAGCTGCAATCCTATAGGCATTCCACTGACCCAGCAATCCCTTTCCCCTACAAGCCTGCATTATTCTCAATATATATACTCTGCACCGAGTGCCTTGCCAGAAAATACACACAGTGTCTTGAAAACCTGAACCCAGAAAGCATGTGAGAAATTGTGCAAAGCAAGCAAATGGACTTATTTTTGCATGTTGCTGAAGTGCATATATTTTGCTGCAAGGGGTGTGTGTGTGTGTGTGTGTGTGTGTGTGTGTGTTTGCATGCGCCCACATACAGCTCTGATCATACTCTTAAGCTTCTGTGACCTAATTTAAGGCAGCCAGCTCCAGCTCTCTGGCCCAATCTGAACAGAGGAAGCAAGTGATATGACACAGCCACTTTGGAATTTTCTAAAGAAAGAAAATGACAGGGCGGTTTTTTGTTTTGTTTTGTTTTTGCTTGTTTATTTTTGCAAGAGCTGGGAGGAGGGAGAGCGTAGTTTAAGGGAAAGCAAAGGCTAAAAATGATAACCACATCCTCGCTGGCTGGCCTGCAATGCTGGGCACAATGTTCCCATAAGCACGTCACATCACTCTTCAATTTCTAGCGTAACAGGTGAAAATGCAGATAAGGTCTACTTTTCAAATATGGCTGGAGCAAAGCATTATTCTGGCTACTGGACGAGGCTCTACCCACCACCCCCAACCTCAGGAACAAGGGAAATACAAGTGAAATAGGAGAATTCTGTGTCCATGTTATCTAGACAGAAAACTGAACCACCTTCCAGTTCAGAACTGGATTGGAATCTTTTTTCGTAGCAACCTGCTGATGTTTTGCAAGAGAATAAAATTCTGGCGACCAAGGAAAAGTGAAAGGGAATGAGATGTCGGGTTATTAAAACACTAGCCTCTTGTCTGTAAAGGGGGTGTGCAGGCTCTCTGGAAAGGATATGCAAAAGAAGGTGCTTTTGTGCAAAAGTATTTATTATTTATATTGGGACGCAGGTGGCTTGCCGATCAGAAGGTTGGCGTTTCAAATCCCTGTGACGGGTTGAGCTCCCATTGCTCGGTCCCAGCTCCTGCCAACCTTGCAGTTTGAAAGCATGTCAATGTGAAAGTAGATAAATAGATACCACTGTGGCGGGAAGGTAAACGGCGTTTCCGCGCGCTGCTCTGGTTTGCCAGAAGCAGCTTAGTCATGCTGGCCACATGACCTGGAAGCTGTATGCCGGCTCCCTCGGCCAGTAAAGCGAATGAGCGCCGCAACCCTAGATTCGTCTGCGACTAGACCTTTACCTTTATGTATCATATTGGTACAGTGGAACCTCGGTTTTCAAACGTTATCCATTCCAGAAGACCGTTCAAGTTCCAAAAAAACATTCTAAAACCGGAACATTTACTTCTGGGCTTCCAGTGTTCAGGAGCCAAAACGTTCCAAAACGGAGGCATTCGGGAACCGAGGTTTGACTGTACCACTAAAAAGGTGCCATCCAATTTACGCAAACTGCGTACAGGTAGTTTATTTGCAATGCAGCCCATTCTAGGACATTGTCACCAGCATAGTAATAAAAGGGTCCCGAAATTTCAGCCGCTTACAATTTACAGTTTTCAGGACAGTGAGGTAGAAGAGATGAAAATAACGCCTATATATTTCATAGAATCATAGAATCATAGAATCATAGAGTTGGAAGAGACCACAAGGGCCATCGAGTCCAACCCCCTGCCAAGCAGGAAACACCATCAGAGCACTCCTGACATATGGTTGTCAAGCCTCTGCTTAAAGACCTCCAAAGAAGGAGACTCCACCACACTCCTTGGCAGCAAATTCCACTGTCGAACAGCTCTTACTGTCAGGAAGTTCTTCCTAATGTTTAGGTGGAATCTTCTTTCTTGTAGTTTGGATCCATTGCTCCGTGTCCGCTTCTCTGGAGCAGCAGAAAACAGCCTTTCTCCCTCCTCTATGTGACATCCTTTTATATATTTGAACATGGCTATCATATCACCCCTTAACCTCCTCTTCTCCAGGCTAAACATGCCCAGCTCCCTTAGCCGTTCCTCATAAGGCATCATTTCCAGGCCTTTGACCATTTTGGTTGCCCTCCTCTGGACACGTTCCAGTTTGTCAGTGTCCTTCTTGAACTGTGGTGCCCAGAACTGGACACAGTACTCCAGGTGAGGTCTGACCAGAGCAGAATACAGTGGCACTATTACTTCCCTTGATCTAGATGCTATACTCCTATTGATGAGGCCCAGAATTGCATTGGCTTTTTTAGCTGCCGCGTCACACTGTTGGCTCATGTCAAGTTTGTGGTCAACCAAGACTCCTAGATCCTTTTCACATGTACTGCTCTCAAGCCAGGTGTCACCCATCTTGTATTTGTGCCTCTCATTTTTTTTGCCCAAGTGCAATACTTTACATTTCTCCCTGTTAAAATTCATCTTGTTTGTTTTGGCCCAGTTCTCTAATCTGTCAAGGTCGTTTTGAAGTGTGATCCTGTCCTCTGGGGTGTTAGCCACCCCTCCCAGTTTGGTGTCATCTGCAAATTTGATCAGGATGCCCTTGAGTCCATCATCCAAGTCGTTGATAAAGATGTTGAATAAGACCGGGCCCAAGACAGAACCCTGTGGCACCCCACTAGTCACTCTTCTCCAGGATGAAGAGGAACCATTGATGAGCACCCTTTGGGTTCGGTCAGTCAGCCAGTTACAAATCCACTGAGTGGTAGCATAGTCAAGACCGCATTTTACCAGCTTCTTTACAAGAATATCATGGGGCACCTTGTCAAATGCCTTGCTGAAATCAAGGTAGACTACATCCACTGCGTTCCCTTCATCTACCAGGCTTGTAATTCTGTCAAAAAACGAGATCAGGTTAGTCTGACATGACTTATTTTTCAGAAATCCATGCTGACTATTGGTGATCACAGCATTCCTTTCTAGGTGCTCACAGACTGTTTGCTTAATGATCTGCTCCAGAATCTTCCCTGGTATTGATGTCAGACTGACTGGGCGGTAATTATTTGGGTCCTCTCTTTTCCCCTTTTTGAAAATAGGGACAACATTTGCCCTCCTCCAGTCTGCCGGGACTTCGCCTGTTCTCCAGGAATTCTCAAAGATGACTGCCAGTGGTTCTGAAATCACATCTGCCAGTTCTTTTAATACTCTTGGATGCAGTTCATCTGGCCCTGGAGACTTGAATACATCTAGACTAGCCAAGTATTCTTGTACTATCTCCTTAGTTATTCTGGGCTGTGTTTCCTCTGCTGAATCATTTGCTCCAAATTCTTCAGGTCGGGCATTGTTTTCTTTATCGGAGAAGACTGAGGCAAAGAAGGCATTGAGGAGTTCAGCCCTTTCTGTGTCCCCTGTTTGCATTTCACCATCTTCTCCTCTGAGTGACCCCACGGTTTCTTTGTTCTTCCTTTTGCTACGAACATACCCATAAAAGCCTTTTTTGTTGCTTTTAACCTCTCTAGCAAGCCTGAGTTCATTCTGTGCTTTAGCTTTTCTGACTTTGTGTCTACACGTGCTGGCTATTTGTTTGAATTCCTCTTTGGTGGTTTCCCCCCTTTTCCATTTTTTGTACACATCCTTTTTTAATCTTAACTCAGTTAAAAGTTCTTTAGATAGCCACCCTGGCTTCTTTAGGCACCTTCCATGTTTCCGTCTCATTGGTATTGCCTGAAGTTGTGCTTTTACTATCTCCCTCTTAACAAACTCCCAGCCATCTTGAACTCCCTTTCCTTTTAGTATTACTGTCCATGGGATCTCACCCAGCACTTCCCTAAGCTTTATGAAGTCGGCTTTCTTAAAGTCGAGAAATTGAGTCCTAGTATGCTTGGCTGCTCCTTTCCGCTGTATAGTAAACTTCAGAAGAGCATGATCACTCGCGCCTAATGATCCTTCCACTTCTACCCCACTAACCAGGTCATCAACATTGGTTAGGACCAGATCTAAAATGGCTGTTCCTCTTGTTGCTTCTCCCACTTTCTGGACAATGAAGTTGTCTGCAAGGGCAGTGAGGAATCTGTTTGACCTTATGCTCTTGGCTGAGTTTGACATCCAACAAATATCCGGGTAATTGAAGTCCCCCATTACTACTATCTCCCTTCCTTTTGCATGCTTGGCCATCTGTTCCAGGAAGGCATCATCTATGTCCTCCGTTTGGCTTGGGGATCTATAGTAAACTCCCACAATGAGGTCACTGTTATTCTTCTCTCCCTTAATTTTGACCCAAATGCTCTCACTTTGGCTTTGAGGTTCTAAATCTTGGATCTCTTCACAGGTATACACATCCCTGACATATAACGCCACTCCTCCTCCTTTCTTGTCTGGTCTGTTTCTTTGAAATAGATTGTATCCCTCCATTATTACATTCCAATCGTGGGATTTATCCCACCAGGTTTCAGTGATTCCTATTATGTCATATTTAGTTTGCTGTACCAGGAGCTCAAGCTCATCTTGTTTATTTCCCATGCTTTGCGCATTAGTGTACAGACATTGAAGTCCATTAATCATTCCCCCGTGTCTCTTATTTAAGGATTTTCTCCTCCCACCACTAGGTCTGCATCTGGTTTCGGATAGTACATGGGTAGCCAAGTCTAAAAGGCCCGGGACACAAATTTTCATGGCCCTCTGGCAGCTATGGTGCCTCATTTTCCAGAAGTATTGTATTTGGTGTTAACTCTGGAAGTGTGTACTCGATTCTGACCAAACTAAGCCTCCTCTCTCTCACACACGTCATAAGCCGAGTTCTTCCACACTATCTACCAACTGACTCCCCACCATTTCTTCTATTTTTTATTTTGCCAACTAGAAATGCCAAGGATTGAGCCCACAACCTTATGGAGGGCATGCATCTGCTATACCATTAAATCACAGCCCCTCCCACTATGAATGATATTGAAATGAGAATGCATAAGTTCTGAGCATGCCGAAATTGAGGTGAAATGGCAAGGGTCCCACAGAGAGGGCAAGCGGGAAGAACTGGGGTTGACAACCGGAACTATCAGGGTGGTATTGAATTAGTAATCCAATAGTAATTTAAATGGATTTCTGTGTTAGAATTAGAAAAAGAAAAAGAAATCAACCACCAAGCATACATGTGCTACTATGTGTCTACAGCACAGAATGAAAAACACATCCATCTCCTAGGCATCAACTAGGCCTGGGTGATATATTGATATATCTCGGGTTAAGTACTTAATTCGTTCCGGAGGTCTGTTCTTAACCTGAAAGTGTTCTTAACCTGAAGCACCACTTTAGCTAATGGGGCCTCCTGCTGCCGCCGCGCCGCCGGAGCATGATTCCTGTTCTCATCCTGAAGCAAAGTTCTTAAACCGAGGTACTATTTCTGGGTTAGCGGAGTCTGTAATCTGAAGCGTATGTAACCTGAAGCTTATGTAACCCGAGGTACCACTGTACAGTCGAACCTTGGATCCTGAACACCTTGCGACTCAAACGTTTGGCTCCCGAACGCCACAAACCTGGAAGTGAGTGTTCTGGTTTGTGAAGGTTCTTTGGAACCCAAACGCCCAACGCAACTTCCGATTGGAGCTTCCTGCAGCCAATCGGAAGCCGTGCCTTGGCTGTCAAACATTTTCGGAAGTCAAACGAACTTCCAGAATGGATCGCGTTTGACAACCAAGGTACGACTGTATCGCCAGGGACTGGTATGAGGAGCAGACCGCTGTGGCGGCTTCACTCACTGGTATATCGCTGGTGAAAGCGCCACTGCTCCCCAGTCCCTCTGCTAGCGGCGTCCACTAGAGTTTTTTCCTCCAGTAGCGCTGCTAGCGGAGGGACTCAGGAGCAGTGGCAGTTTCAGTGGCAGATATATCGCTGAGTGAAACCACCATTGCACTCTGCCCTCATACGATGCAGAGGGAGAAACAAGCACCAACACAGCTTGTTCCTCCCTCTGCATCTATAAACTGCTCGACTGAGGAATGTGCAGCTGCCCTTATCTCAGCCAAACAGTTAAAGTAGCCCCCAGTCCGGTGCTGGCTCCCATGAGCCGGTGGCGGGGGCCATCCGCTCAGCTGAGAGGACCGCGGTTGGCACTCCCCGCAGCGAGCTTTTAATGGAGACCCTATGTGCTGCCCGCTTGCCTGTGAGTGGCAGGAGCGCCGGGGCTGTCTCAGCTGGGGAGGGGGAAGCTTCCCGATCCCCAGCTGAGCTGTGCGAACAAGCTGCGTTGTCCCAGGACCTCAGGATGCGAACGGGATCCGTTCTGGAGCCCCATTCGCATCCTGAAGCGAACGTAACACACGTCTGCGCGTCTCGCCGCTTCCGCGCATGTGCGTCACATCATTTTGAGCGTCTGTGCGAGTGGCAAAACCCGGAAGTAATGCGTTCCGTTACTTCCGGGTTGCCGCAGAGCGCAACCCGAAAATGCTCAACCTGAAGCATATTCATCCCGAGGCATGACTGTATATTGCCAAACCACAGTGTTTGGCTCGCAATGCACTGCGATGTTGAAAAGGTGACATCGCCCAGCCCTAGCATCAACACCACATTAAAAATTAATTTTTTTCATATCCAACATACATCATAAAAACAAGATTCTAAAGAATCTCCTGGACTCCCCTCCTCCCCTTGTGGGTCCTATTGTTCAGTCAGTTCCTCCTGCATCTTTTACGATGATACAAATCTTTTACATCTCCATTATATTCAAAACTCACCATTAAACTGCAAGTGTTATTCCAATCCTACTTACGATTTTAACTGTTTACAATCAACACCACATTTCAAGTCGGTCCTGCACCAACTTTAAGAAACATTTGACATTTCTAACTTCCAGTTCCAAATTTTTAGATGCCACTTGTGTTTTCCCCAATTACTGCTTCACCCAGCACCTGCCCACCAGTGATTCTGAAAACAATGCAATTCCTTATAGCACGCAAATAACCTATTTTTCCATGAAAAGGCATACATTGCCATTTGGCCCTGTCTTTTCTTGTGCCCTTTGAAATAAGGAAAACACAGTAAATACAATCCGCATTCAAGTTTCTTTAATGGCTAAAGGCTGCTGAGCTAAAAATATCTTTTTAATGACTTTATATTAAGGTATTTATTTAAATGGTTTATCTGAGCCAGAGGTTAATAAGATACTGCTCTATATTCAATCAGTGGACTCCCATAAGGCTGTGCAGTTAGCGTTAAAAGTTATAAAGAGATATGCTTTATGTGCAACTATCTTGTTGTGGAGTACGCCTCTGGAATATTAAGCACAGTTCTGGAGTGCAAATTCCTTGTGAAGTTGTAATAGGAGTTAGGGCAGATCCAGAAACAAATTACTTCCCACCGCCAACATTTTGGAGGACACAAAACCCAACAATGAATAATTCCTTCCCTCCGCTTATTATTTTCATCATTCTTTGTAAAGGCATTCGCCTGTTCATTTACATTACGGCGTTATTTCAGCTGCCTTCACGCGCCCTCAACGATGCCAATATTTAGGGAGAAATCCAAATCCAAAGTACATTACGCCAACTTAAATTAAGTCGGCATGAAACATGCCAGTTCCAAACTCCACTCCAGTCGCAAGTAGGGCTTAGTGCTGGGCTGAGCTGGTCACCACCCTCTCTACCACGTTAATTTACGTGACTGTACGGCACTTAAACACATGGCATCTTAATAATAGATACACTGCTAGGATTTTTTTTTGGGGGGGGGAGGCAGAGTTGTTGGGCTTTTTTCTTTGCAAAATCTCCAATAAAAATTAAGTTTATGGGGGGAAATTGCCAAAAATACCGCCAACACTTCCGATATGGGCTGCCATATGCCCAAGCATTTTAGCCGATTTTCGCCAACTCCAGCCGGACGCCATTTTTGACGGGTGAATCCCATCTATGTCTGGGACATTCTGGACGTATGGCAGCTCTACACAATGCCAAAATAATAATGGTATGTGCAACTCAATATCTCAAAGCCCAAACAGCTCAAATATCTCCGAGATACATCCATGAGAACAGCTCTCTACGTGAATACTTGCGCTAGCGACAACTTTATGATACCACATTCTTAAACCAAGTTTTTGCTCTGCGCTGCCTAGGAGATATAATTTTACTGGGTGGCCTTATTTATAAATAGAGTAAATGCATAAATACAGAGATCACTGGGTGGCAGCCCTCATCTTATATCCCAGCCGAGATTCCCGGCGGTGTGCAATACATGCATGTTAGGCGAGGCAGCGCTGGCAGCCTCAGAAAGCAGGAATGGAAACAGACAACTGTGTCATGGGAGGAGACGCAGGCAGGAACTGTGTGTCTCCATTTGCAGAATAGGAGGGGGAAGGGACTGAACTATTCTAAACGCAAATAAAGCTGGCATACTTCCATGTTATTAAGCTTGATTTCTTCCTACAACTGTTATTCCCAAGGGCTTTGGATTTTACCAGCCCAGGCAGTTTCTAGGTTGCAAATAAGAAATCGTTTTCCCTCTCCAACCCTGCTTTTCTGATTTTCTCTGCCGAGTGCATGGAAGCTGCCAAATGTTTCCCAAGGCAGGTGTTCTGTTGAATACTAACTACCGTCTCTGAAAGAAGGAAGGCTGAAATGGAAAAGCTCCGCAAGAAAACACCGTAATGGAAACAACACAGCAACTGGGGGGGGGGGGGCAGATCGCTCTGCTGCAAATGAGTTGGTCTTCTGCACTCTGAAAATTGAAAAGAAACAGAACTGGGGGAGGTGATGTAGCCCCAGATTAAACCACGCTTAAAAACTGCAAACATTTCAGCTCCGAGAACCAGCCGTGTACAGTCATACCACGGGTTACATGTGCTTCAGGTTGAGCGTTTTCAGGTTACGCTCCGCGGCGACCCGGAAGTAATGGAGCACATTACTTCCTGTTTCCGCTGCCCACGCATGCGCAAACGCTCAAAATGACGTCACGTGCAGAAGCGGCAAATCACGACCCGCGCATGAGCAGATTGCATTCACTTCAGGATGCGAACGGGGCTCCGGAACGGATCCCGTTCGCATCCAGAGGTACCACTGTACAGTGGTACCTCGGGTTACACACGCTTCAGGTTACATATGCTTCAGGTTACAGACTCCACTAACCCAGAAATATTACCTCGGGTTAAGAACTTTGCTTCAGGATGAGAACAGAAATTGCGCGGCAGCGGCGATACAGCAGCAGCAGGAGGCCCCATTAGCTACAGTGGTGCTTCAGGTTAAGAACAGTTTCAGGTTAAGAACAGACCTCCGGAATGAATTAAGTTCTTAACCCGAGGTACCACTGTATATGATGCTAGGATAAACAGTTGGATTGGGAAGCGGGTTACAACTCAAAATCACAATTGGAGGGGGGGTGTCATTCTACAATTTTCAGAATTTAAGACATTGCTACTCTAAACGCAGAAATCCATCTGACTTGATTTTAACGCAGTGTTTTGCTTTTAAGCACGTTGTTTGTGATCTCTTCATTTTCTGCTACCAACCCTTCCATTCCCCCCCCCCATCTCGTAAGAGTCCTCACTTTTTTTGCATGATGGGGTGGGGCACACCAATGGATGTGTGTCATTCCCCCCCCCCAAACGCTTAGGCTACATCTGCACTATGCATTTAAATAAGAATCAAATTGTAGGCTGAGAACTGTAGTTTCTTAAGGGGGCGGAGAGTTGCTAGAAAACCCTAATTCCTTACACGAAGCTACAATTCCCAGAGCTCCCTGAGAAAAGGAGTGTAGCTCTTCAGCTCCATCTCCAATATCCTTGCATTTGGTTGGGATGCCTGCAGTGGAAAGCCTACATGCTTTTCCCTGAAGGTGGGATAGCGGCTAAGGAACCATAGCTGCCTTCCGTGGCAGAGGCCAATCAATTGCATCACCATCCAAACTATAATATATAAAGGGGGTTTTCTCTCTCAATCATTCTCTTCACTCGCAGACCTGACCTCTATTGACTACCCCATTCTTTTCCTGTTTATCTTTCCACCCTGCAGGCTCATCTCAAAATACCCAACCAACTTCTAAACTCCTCCACCTCCCACCTTTTAAAAACCCTCCTCCTTTCATCAGTTTCTGTCTTGCTGTACAAATTTACCAGCATTTGAAATTAGCCGGGCGCAAGGCGCATTTTGCAATGCACGACCGGCCTCTTGCGAGGAAGCAGAGATGCCTGGCTGTTGCCAGGTTTGGCACCTAACGTCTGCATCTGGCTAGCTGCTGCGGCTGAAATGCCACGCCGGTCAGCTGATCTGCGGAACAGCGCAGCACCCAAAGATGGGCATCTTTTGGTGCCGGTGCCCTGCAGACCACACGGCTCACGCGGCACCACAAGAGGCGCATCTTTAATTCATGCTTTAAAAAAGAAGAAGATTAAAAGTGTTGCTGGATTTATTTTTAATGTGACTAGATATTTTGCTTCGGCGCCCTGTTTCTAACACTGATATTTACTCTCCCTTGCTGAGTTCAATGGTGAACGGAGCTGGCCCGCATATGAGGCACTGAAGATGCCACATCGGTTTGTGTGTGTGTGTGTGTGTGAATCCCTTGGGACAGCGCCCCGGCGGGTTCCCCTCCTGCCCCCAGCGACAACTTCCAGCAAGATCTTGTGACTCGCCGGAGAACGCCATCACGCGACCCCGAAAGGCTTTGGCTGGAGGGGGACCTTCCTTGTTCTGCCTCAGGCGGCAAACCATGATGAGCCTTGTGGCAAAAGCACACGAGGCTTTTACTCTCCCAGCAATTCATGCCAGCAAAGAGAATGTTGGACTCAAGTTGATGACCAGCAATAGCAAACTGGTGCCAACTCCACTAAACCCCCCTGAATCCAGGGAGGCGGAGGTACAATACATATATAGGAAAATAGATTTTCTCCGACCCGTGTTTGATGACCAAGGATTCCAGTGAGCATTTGGAGTTTCTCCCAGCAGGAGAGGAGGGGTCACAACTGGATGAGGTGAGCCATAGATTTTGCAAAACACTATAGAAATTCTATGGTGTCCTTGTTTCCAGGACCTTTACAAATAAAATGGGGAAATGCCACCCAAAACAAGAACAACCATCAAAACCAGCATTTTTATTTTTATTTTAAAAATGAAGCACACCTCTTTCTCTCTCTGGGCAGCTTCAAACATCCGCTTGAAACGTTGATAAGTGAAGTGTGATGAATTTGGGGAAAGGGGTGGACAGTGACAGGCACAGGTCTCTTGTAGCAAAGCAAGTGTTTTGTCCGCACAAAGAAAATTCATTTTCGCAGAAGGGGAGATACTCACGCCTCTTCCCTGCATCCTTGTCTGGACATGACAATGGAAGAAGCGTGGGCCATGGTGATGGGGTCAAAAACCTGGTTTTTGACTATTTCTGCAGCCCAGTCCCTGGCAGGGTCCCTGTCTCCGAGAGCATCCGAGAGCCAAGCAATCAGCCTGAAAGGGCAGCTTTTTAGCCTCTGAACGCTGAGTTGCAAGGTGTGCTTCAGTTTCAAGAGAACGGCACGTGCAAGTTCTGTTGCGTACAATGCAACTTCATGGAAAACCAAAAGAAGATATTGGAGCGTTCCAAGTCATTTGCCTGTGTGCGTGCGCAGAAAACAGTAGGTACGGCTAAAAACCGACGCATGAAGATCTGCAATGCACCTGCAATTATTATAATTGTATGGTTATAGAATTGTTGTATAATCTTTAGAAGGTTGCATAATCTTACAACTGTGACTGTCAGGAAGGGGTCCAGTACATCTGAATTTGCCACTATACTTTTGGGGGCTTTTCTCCAAAGATTCCCCCTCCCTCTTTTCTCCTCCCTTGCTGGGTGGTCAAGCCCTGATGTCAACAGAGGTCCCGAAGTCCTGGCTCTGTTGGCTGCCACCAACTGCTCTCATGTCAGGAACATGCTGGCCCGGGTCAGCTGAATCCTTTGAAGTCTTTTCAACGTCTTTCGAATCTGGAACCTGAGGTCCCCGAACAACCCACATGAAATTAAAAACCCCTCAGCTGTGTCACTGTGCCACAGAATATCCAGTGACAGCCGGACTGCAAAGATCAGTCCAGTGGTCTCGGGGATACGGAAAGCAGTGCTTATATGTGTGCGCTGGAGTCCGTATTACATTCAGTTCAGCTCCTGGGCTGATGTCAAACAAGCCGTTTATTGCTTGCTAATATTAGCACTAGAAATAGAATGTCATTTAGGCTTTAAGGGGGGGGGGGCGGGGGGAGGTAAGAATAGCCCTGATATTAATGTCTGAAGCACTTGGGGAATGTAGCTATGATGAAATATTAAACCACATGACCCAAAACATATAACATTTGCCATTCAAAGCTCAAAGAAGAAGAAGAAGATGAAGAAGAAGAAGAAGAAGAAGAAGAAGAAGAAGAAGAAGAAGAAGAAGAAGAAGAAGAAGACGACGACGACGACAGGATATAAAAATCAGAAGACCCAAAATAAATTTAACTTTATCTGTCAGACAAGCTTCCCCCGGGGGCTTTCAAGATTATTTAGCAACAGTAATGGGAACAGAGAATTAAAATTCACAGCTCCAGTGTTCCTAAGCTAAAATGTCATTAAAAGGGAGGGGAGTCGCAATCATATATCCACGTGATTGCAAAGAAACTGAGAGGATGCAAGCACATAGGCACGGCTTAGTCATATAGCTGCAACAAGCCTGTGCGCACAAAAGCTACCGTAGAT
The DNA here is from genome assembly GCF_964188315.1 of Podarcis muralis. Taxonomy (NCBI): domain Eukaryota; kingdom Metazoa; phylum Chordata; class Lepidosauria; order Squamata; family Lacertidae; genus Podarcis; species Podarcis muralis. The sequence goes on along the minus strand of NC_135660.1, from coordinate 12,101,745 downwards.
TCCGGCGTATCAGGCGACTGGGCGTATAAGACGACCCCCCAAATTGGCAGCTGCCAATTTGGAGGGGTTGACTTATACGCCCAGTCTTATATGCGGCAGCTTCGCTGGGCAGCGGCAGTGGGCGGCAGGCTTCGCTGGGCGGCTTCCTCCCATTGCGGAGCGGAGCCCACCGCCCACTGCTGCTTCCCAGCGAAGCTGCCTAAATCTTTTTAACATTTTAACCCCAGAAAATCCTCTAAAAAGTCGGAAAACCCACCCCCTTCAGGAGTCCAGTCAGCTGTAGGTCTGTAATAATAATAATAATAATAATAATAATAATAATAATAATAATAATAAATTTTATTTATATCCCCCCCTCCCCAGCCAAGGCCGGGCTCAGGGCAGCTAACAACCAATAATAATAATAATAATAATAATAATAATAATAATAATAATAATAATAGCAGCTCAGTAGTGCAGTACAGTGGTACCTCTGAATATGAACAGGATCCGTTCCAGAGCCCCGTTCGCATCCTGAAGTAAACGTAATACGCAACTGTGCATCTGTGCATGCGCGGGTCGCGTTTCGCCACTTCCACGCGTGTGCGTGATGTCATTTTGAGCGTCTGCGCATGCGGCGAAACCCAGAAGTAACGTGCTCTGTTACTTCCGGGTCGCTGCGGAGCGCAACCCGAAAATACTTAACCTGAAGCTACTTCAACCCGAGGTATGACTGTATGTGTCAAGGTGCAATGCCTGGTAGATCTGCAGGTAGGGCTGAGAGAGACCGTTGCCTGACAACCCCATAGAGCTGCTGCCAGTCAGTAACAAGATGAAATCCAAAAAAATTCCATCTTTCTCTGCCCTGGCCGACACTCGCATGCGGCCCTTGGGAGGCTTCCCAGAAGGCAATGCGGCCCTCGCCCCCCCCCCCCGGTGTTACAACCTTCCGCCTCGCACGTAAACATAAAGCAGTCTCGGCACTTTTCTGAAAGTTCTGCAAAGGAACAAGCACGCTGGACGGTTGCGTTGCGGGAATGGCTTTGGGGTTTTGTATTTTTGATAGCATGTTTTTTCTCAGGTGGACATCCGTACAGACGGAACTACAGAAAGGCAGGTAGGGGAACTGTGGTGCTCAAGACTCCTTTGGGACTACAAGTTCCCCGCGCCTACAGGCCGGCTGAGCAGCTGCTGCTTTTATCATCGCTGCGTTTTGGGGGAGGCTGCAGTTTTTCTGCATCTTGTCTTGCAGTATGTGCTCTTATGGTACGATACAATATGATAATCTTTATTGTCATTGTCCCATACAGAACAACAAAATTGGGGGGGGGGGGGATCTACACAAGACATTCAAAACCAACAAGCCTGCTATCCCTGCTATCCCAGCCTGGTTAGCCCCCTTAAAAATTATGATGCCCCATTTTAAAAATACAATACACACCCATAGAGACTCCTTACACTGCGTTTAAAACCAAAATCGCATTTGGATAGAAACTGTTTCTCAAGCGGCTAGTCCTAGTCTTTATAACCCTGTACCTTCTTCCAGAAGGCAGAAGCTGAAAGAGATAATTTCCGGGGTGCGCACTATCCTGCGCTATCTCTGCAGCTTTCTTATGGCACCTGGAAGCATAGATTTGATCCAAGGTGGGAAGAGTGCACCCAATTACTCTCTCTGTGGTCTTTACAACCCTGAACAGCACTGTTTTTTCCCTGACCGTGCAGCTCCCAAACCACACACACAGACCGAAAGTTAATACACTCTCAACACTCTTAATATACTCTTCTATACGGATGTGAACGTATTTGTGAAGTTGGCATGAAATGCAGTAAACAAATAAAAGCAAAACAAGGAAATGGGCATGGTGCCATAATTAACCTTTTTAAAAACATGTATGTTTGTGTGTGCGTTTCTGTATTCCTAATTCTATTCCTTGGGGACCTGGCACCACAATTTGACGCAAAGTACGCTGCTGCTTCAGTTATCTCTTGATACTCTACGATGAGTCGATAAAACACAGCAGGACAAAAAGCGTAAGAGAACCTGCTGGAGGCTGATGTCCAATCACGGCAGCTGGCAGGAAGCATCTCCAGAGTCTTCCTCCCATCAGCAGAATTCAGTCACTAAAGGCTCTTTGCTGTCTTAGGATGCGGGTCCTGAATCATGGAGGCCCCACTAGAGCGCGATTCTGTCTAGGCTGCTGCTCACTCAAGGCTTACCTAAGAGCAAGCTCACATCAGGCTTTTCATCTGCTGCCCTGATAACACACAAGAGAAACGGGAACCCCCAAAGAGAACAGGGAGAAAGAGCAAAAGGCAACGGAGTAGACAAAAGACATATTTATTTTCCAAGTCGGTTCAGACCCTACTGAAGTTCCTTGCCGTGTACATGTGCTGCTAAGAAGAGGAAGCGCATCTCATTGTCGAAACTTTATTTCCCTGAACGGATTCCTCTTTGGTTTCTCCCACTGCCTGCTGCTCCTACTTTGTGCAACCTGACAACATGCCTAATTATTCCAAATAACACAGTGGAACCTTGGTTGTCAAACATAATCTGTTCCAGAAGACTGTTCCAATGACCGAAACGTTCAACCACCAAGCCACCAAGGGGTGTTGGCAATTTCAATGGTGAAAATCAAAAAAAACATGCAAGCGGAATCCATTCGACTTCTGAGGTGCATTCAAAAATGGAAGCAATTACTTTGGCATTCGGGTTCCGAAAACTTCGGCTTCCAAGACGCTAAAAAACCAAGGTTCCACTGTATTACAAAATTTTGCATCATTTTGGCAGATGAAGGTGATGGACTACATGGAATTGGCAGAAATGACTGGCAGAATCCGAGACCAGGGAGAAGAGTCGGTGGAAGAAGACTGGAAGAAATGTAAAGACTATTTACAGAGATACTGTAAAATTAATGAATGTTAGAATGATGTTGGATTGAAATTAAGTGGTTTCTAGCTGTAATGGTATAAAAGAATATGAAAAAATGGTTTTTTATAAGTAAAAATTTAATGATATAATAATTTAAGATTAAAGATCTGGGTAGAATAAAGAGGGAAAGAAACTGCTGAGCTAATAAATTGAACTGGAATACAAAAAAGGGAGGTACGAGGAGGTCCGGGAAACAAGTAAATGAAAAACAATGTGATGAAAAGATTGATTGTTTTTAACTATTTTTATTTTGTATTTTTTCTTTTTTCTTTTTCTATTTTGTAATGTAAAAACCCCAATAAAAAATTTATATAAAAAAAAACAACAAAATTTTGCATCACACAATAACCATTAGTATTTTTTTTACATAAGCTTTGATGCCCATTTGGTGCACGTAGCTCAATGCCATCGCCACATCTTTAGGCTTGCTGAACGGGCAGTTATTGCCATCATCAGTGTATTTTTATGACACAGTACTCAACAGTACAGTGGACCCTCGGGTAGCGAACGTGATCCGTGCGGGATGCACGACTGCAAACCGCAGTGGTGCGTCAGCTCATATGCGGCTGGCGATCCAGCCCTTCTGCACATGCACAAAGCACAATTTAGTGCATCTGCGGAAGCGTGACCCCCAAAACCCAGAAGTAACCCGTTCCGGTACTTCCGGGTTTCAGCGGGTCCGTAACCCAAAAAAACGCAACCTGAAGCATCTGTAACCAGAGGTATGACTGTACTAGTACTGAGTTCTGCCATATTTTTTTCTTACCACCCACAGCAGCCATTTTGTGTTGGCACCCACAACACTTGTTATCAAGATCCCAGAAGCAGCACCTCATTTTTTACCCCCCATAACAAAAAAAGCACGGATCCATCATCATTGTTTACTTCATAATAGATACCAGACAAACACGATGGACACGCAAGAACATCAAAACCGTTCAACTGGCACATGGCGGAATCGCACCTCGTTAAATTCGCTTCACATCTCGCAACCTTGTTGAAGCCATCCTTAGCCGACTTGCGGAACACTCTGTCCCAGGATAATATTTATTTAAAAGATTTTTGGCAAGAGCTTCCAGGCAACTAATAAAAAATTACATTTTAACAATTAAAACAGTGAAACATTGAAACAATTATAACTTGATTTATTATTGTTGTTCTAAAAAGCAGTAACAGCAGAGAAAGAGCTAGAATAAAAGAAACCCTGAAGTAAATGCGGAGGATAATAAAACTATCTTGACCTGGAAATGAAAAACTAGCAAAGGACACGGCAACCATGTGTTTCTGGAAAGAACCTTCTGGAACTAGGGCAGTGAAGCCCCTCCCCGCCCAAGACCTACCTCTTGTCACTGCATGTTATACCTCCAGCACCCAGAAATCTGAGCCTCCAACACAGATATTACAAAGGTCTAGCCAGTATAGATACAGTGGTACCTCGGGTTAAGAACTTAATTCGTTCCGGAGGTCCGTTCTTAACCTGAAACTGTTCTTAACCTGAAGCACCACTTTAGCTAATGGGGCCTTCTGCTGCCACTGCGCCGCCACTGCACGATTTCTGTTCTCATCCTAAAGCAAAGTTCTTAACCCGAGGTAATATTTCTGGGTTAGCGGAGTCTGTAACCTGAAGCGTATGTAACCTGAAGCGTATGTAACCCGAGGTACCACTGTGCTGTGGGCCAGAGTTGCAGAGAGTCATCTTATTTATTTATTTATTTTGCTCAACCGTAACCTGAAATCTACTTAGGAATGGACTGGAACTGGTGAAATCAGAATCATTATTACTATTATTTATTAAATTTGCTGAAGAGGTGTATTCCAAGTAGCCAGTAGCGTACAGTCATACCTCATGTTACGTTTGCTTTATGTTACGTTTTTTCAGGTTGCATCCCGCGGCGACCCGGAAGTACCGGAAAGGGTTACTTCCGGGTTCCATCGCTCGCGCATGCGCACAAGCACTAAATTGCACAAGCGCCAAATTGCACCGCGCACCTGCGCAGATACAGCACTTCAGGTTGTGGGCTTTTCATGTTGCGAACCGGCCTCCAGAACAGATCCCATTTGCAACCAGAGATACCACTGTTTTCAGAACCGGCAGCAGTTCCTGTCAACAGCCTTTGCATTCAGAAACAGCAAGCTTCTAGACACATTTTTCCAGAGCACTCCCACATGCAAGGTTTTGCAGTAAGGAAGTCTGGAGAAGGACAAGCGTAACTGGGGGCACTGGGGCCATGGCTGGCGCACCAGCCGAATTGCTGGTGAAAGGTGTGCCCGTGCCACAGGCGTCAGTTGGGCATCCGAAAAGGGACGCTACGTAGCTGGAACGGCCAGGAGTGTCTGTGTTTATCTACCAAGCCTGCTCTCTCCACCAAAATGGAAAGTTAAAACAATGAAACTTGGGTACAGACGTTCTGGGACACGTTGCAGAAAAGGGGAATTGTTTACAGGGCCTCGTTTCCTGCTTGGGACACTATTGGATGACTACAGCAATTGCCGGCAAACTTCTTGGTTTATTGCCCACCCGTGACCATCTGGGCCCCAGAACCTTGTGATTTTGCATGAGATCGAGAAAACTAAAGTGACAGGCTAATGTGAGGGCGTGTGTGTGTGTGTACATTGCTGCATAACAGAAGATTTCGCTGTTGTGCGGAGAAAAAGCAGTGGCAGCGGGGAGAGAGACAGCCGTTGTACTCGTGTCCTCTTTGAAGGCTTCACAGAGACATCTGGTCGGCCACCGTGAGAAGAGGAAGCCGGACGAGATGGACCTTTGGCCTGATCCAGCCAAACCCCTCTTATGTTCTTAGCCAGAGAAGCAATGCAGCCAGGAGGCATCATAGCAGCTGCTGGAAGAATTTCTCCAAACTGCCCCTCAAATGACCTCCACTGTAGATTTCCAGGGGATGAGGTAATGACTGTAACTACCTCTTTCAGTTCAGTCTTAAGGCATCATATATATATATATGAATGCGACAAATGACATGAGACAACTTTTCAAATATAGTTGCCGTCCGCCACAGCGTAAGCTAAGCTTACTGCGGCCGTTCACAGTACAGTTCCAGAAATGAGAAAATGCAACAGCCATTAAAATGGCATCCTAGAGAATACCAGCCACATTATCTTGCATTCTTATGCTGTGACCCATGCCAAGATCTAAAGATGAAGGGCAGTACACAAATTTGATAAAATAATAATCCCCTCCTACATGCCTGTGGGGCTTCCGTGACCCCAATAGCGTGGGGTGTCTCTGCAGAAAGGGAGAAGGGGATGTCAACACCACAAAAACCTACAGCCTTGCTGTCCTCAATTCACATGGCTCCTGACTGTTCTAAAATTATTTCACCCAACAACAACGAAGAAGGGAAAAGCTGGTACGATGTGAAATTGATGTTATTGGGAAAGCAATCTCCCTCTCCAAGGCCATAAATCAGTTACAGGTATACATTTAAAATCCTCTGTAGATACAAAGAACATCCCCCCCCCCCTTTATCTAGCTAAAAGGATCAGAACGCAATTGTGCTCCTAACACAAGGAAACAGACACTGCTTTCGGTGACGGTAATAGAGCCTTTATTTTAAAAGTGATGTAATCCTATTCACTTAATGGTTCCTTTCAGGTAGCTGGGAGATGACAAAGATAACAGAAATATGATTGGGCAGAGATGCAGCAGGTCACGGGACTGTGGAGGAACTCTTGCATCCTGACTTCGCCCGCTGCTTCTCATAAAATAACAGAGGGTGAGATTTTCTGTGGGGACGGGGGATAAAAAAAATGGAAGTTTCCCAAAAGCCCTCGCGGTTGAAATGAAAGCTAGAAAATTGAGTACTTTTCCCTGTACTATGCAATCTTCAGGGAGCAGCCCTGATGCATCAAACCAAAAAAATAAATGCCTATCTCATCCATCATCCTCTCTTCCTCAGCAAACAACCAGATTTCGTTTTTTTATTTATTTAAAAAGGTCTTCAAGAGACACCTGGACGTGAGGATACCTGCAGCATCCCTGTTGGAAGGGTGTTCTATCTATAACATGAGGCTGGCGGTGTGGAATGCCTAATTTCTAGTTGAGGTCACTTGGGCCTTTATGGCATGTGTTTCTCAGTTGGTCACCCATCCGGATGCTCACTAATTAGGAAGTTTGTGAGCCAATACTTTTTGTTGACTTACGTGAAGGACAAATTGCTTGTCCACACCAAGGACAAAACACTGGTCTGTCTAACTCAGTACAGCCCACTCTGACTGTCATCGACAGGGCCGGATTTAGGTTTGATGAGACCCTAAGCTACTGAAGGTAATGGGGCCCTTTATATGTCCAGCTGTCCTTTGTCAACAACAAATTGTCACTGTTTTTTGTGTTGAATATATGCTATATGTTCATTTACGGACCTAATAGGTCTATAAACAACACAAAAGACTGTTGCTGTATGTAGGTTTTATTTTATTTGTTTTTTATCTTATATTTTGGAAATGTACATCTTTTTTTTTCCTTTAAATTTTTTTGGGGGGCCCAAGAGAGTGGGGCCCTAAGCTATAGCTTGTTTAGCTTATACGTAAACCTGGCACATGACCCGGAAGCCGTACGCTGGCTCCCTCGGCCAATAAAGCGAGATGAGCACCGCAACCCCAGAGTCGGTCACAACTGGACCTAATGGTCAGGGGTCCCTTTGCCTTTTACCTTTAAACCTGGCACTGGTCATCAACACTGTTTCCCAGTCCTACCTGGAGAGGGAACCTTTTTGGTACAAAACCATGAGTTGTGGTTTTTCTCTCTCTTTTTCAATCTACATTTTCACTTTGCAACACATTCATATCCATTAGTCACTTCGGAACATTAAGAAAACAATGTATGAGAAAGACTGAATCCTAATGGCGACTGCATGCTATTTAGAAAATGGCAAAATTGTGGTTAAAGCACGGCTAAAATAAAATAAATTGTGGCTAGTTCAATCCATAGATAAGAACGCCGGGCTATATAGCTTTTAAAATTGCTCCACAATCAATAATAGGTTATCTCCGTTTAAAGATCTAGTTCATATTTCTATTCCGTAATGTGCCGTGTCCTTTTTGTGATAGCTCTTAAAAGGTCAGACTCCAGACTTGCACGCTAAAAACTTCCAGTGAGTACAAAATGGGAGATGCTTAAAAAGTCATCTGCAGAAATTGGTACCTCTTCAAGGAAATGAATGCACCTTTGGCCTGATACGACATTACACAAACGTACCACATCTCTTTTCAAATAATATAATAAAATAATCACCAGGACCATTCTCTGAAATTCCACAAAACGGATGTGGCAGCAGTGTAGCCCTGGGCATTAGGCACCTGCAACACAAACTACATGATGGTGCTGTTTGTCAGTGCTTGTTGTTAAGAGAGCTGATGGAGAAAACATAACTACCTAATTCCTAGCTCTTGCATTGAAACTGCCCATGAGCTTGAATACCAACTAATTGCCATGTTGTGCCAAGAAGCAGCTATTTTTCCACCCATGGTGGCTGGTGCTAGACCATTGGGACCAACAGAGCAGAAGGCAAGAAGGCCAATGGCAGGTAGAGGCAGAGCCGACAAAATCTGGCTTTGTCCCTCATCCTCCTCTCTGCTGAGTTCTACAAGGACAACACTGAAACTGGAAGAGGACAGAGAGGACAGCAAGCTCCACTGATTCCTTCTTAGCAGCTAGCTCTCACATCTGACCTGGAGGACATTTCAAAACGGTTTCTCCAAGAAGCCGAAGAAAATCTGGCCCGCTGGCCAGTCAATTTATATGTCCAGGGGTAAAATCCCCAAAAAACAACTTTGGTCGGCCTTTACGCATGTTCAGATCATCAAATCTGGTCCTCTTTGAAAAAAGTTTGGGCACCCCTGGCCTATGCAGATAGTGAAAACTTCTTTTTTCTCCCCTCCTTGTGGAGATACATATTTTGAACTCCTTTGGAACTTCCTGCCCAGTGAGCAAAGACTGCTTCTTTTTCCTGCTGCTTCGTTCCTAAGAATATCTTTCAGGGTAGGCAAGTTAGGCAGACGTTTGCCCTTCAGATCTTGGAACCCGACTGCGGACAACAGGCTTTGGTTTCTAGAATCATTTAAGAACCCAGGTGTGTTGTTATCTTGAGCCAGTGTGTGGGAGCGACAGAAGCTGCTTTTAGACAAGATACAGGGAACCTATTACAAGATTTATTTTTATTTTACTTAAGGGGGAGGGCTGTAGTTTAGATGAGAAAACTGGCTTTGTGAACCCCCACATTTCTGTACTCTGAGTGCAAAGCCAGCCTTAATTCCTTTGCACAGGGCATGTGCATTTGATTTTTTTTTTAAAAATCAATTTCTTCTAAACTGTTACACTGTGCAGGATTAAACTTTCTCACATCTATTCGTTGCTCAGAGTTTTGTTTTGCTTACCCTACTGATAAAACATTTCTTTGGAAGCGGGGCAGAGGTCCAGTATATCTGAAGGAGTGTCTCCACCCCCATCGTTCTACCCGGACACTGAGGTCCAGCACCGAGGGCCTTCTGGCGGTTCCCTCACTGCGAGAAGCCAAGTTACAGGGAACCAGGCAGAGGGCCTTCTTGGTAGTCGCGCCTTCCCTGTGGAACATCCTCACACCAGATGTCAAAGAGAACAACAACTACCAGGCTTTTAGAAGACATCTGAAGGCAGCCCTGTTTCGGGAAGCTTTTAATGTTTGATGTATTTTAATATTCTTTTGGAAGCCGCCCAGAGTGGCTGGGGAAGCCCAGCCAGATGGGCGGGGTATAAATATTATTATTATTATTATTATTATTATTATTATTATTATTATAGAAATTGAGAAACCCACCATGGCTTGTTTGCGAGTTGGAATGGTGGAAAATGATAACTGCAAGTTTTGAGAGCTTTATGCTTTTTAGGGCAGTGTTCTTCCACCTTGGGTCTCCAGATGTTGTTAGACTACAGCTACCCTTATTCCTGGCCATATACTAAGATAGCTGAGGATGGTGGTAGCTGCGACCCAGCTTAATCTGAGGACACGAGGTGGAATAACAGTTTTAGAGGAAACACCAGGAGTGCAAATCAAGGAGGTTAGCCCTCTAAGCCTCCTAATTCGCACTATAAACCAACCCTTTCCCCTGTCCCCATGAATTCAGCCAGAAGGTCAGCTCAGCCAAACATCCAAACATATGGCTGAATTCTTGATCCCCAACCCCCAAGAATTTGGTAGACCCCAAAGGACCAAATAAACCAGTTCTGGTGTCCTATTCCCAGTCCAATAAACGCTGCTTCACTGGATCACAAATGAGCAGTGACCCTGAGCATTCCCTGTTCCCCTCAAATCCCTAGCTTCATAGAAGATTTGTTTGTTTGTTAAAGCACAGCTCGCTGTGAGGTCCAAACTGGGAAAAGTTAGTACGAGTGCTAACCAGCATCACAAACCATAGTCGTCGTCATCAACTTTATTGCACTAGCCAAAGGCCATGGCATCATTCACAAAGGAAACAAAAAGAAAAACAAACAATAACCATAAAAACCATAAAGACATCAGGCACTTCAAATAGAATAAACCACGGTCACATCTCCTAGAAATTATTTGTTGCATTCGATAGAATAGCAGGGGGTTCTCAGATAGAATGTGCCAGCTTAAATGTCCGAATCACCTTTGCAATTGACTGCTATTTCATCTAGTTCTTTTCTCCTGATCTTCTTAGCTGCCAACGCATATAAGTGCTACTTTATAAGCTACGAAGTCTTCAGTATCACTCAGCAGCCATTTCACCTTTTCTGCCCTATTCGAGTGTGTTCCATTCGTAAGCAGGGGTTTTATAAATCGGTCTCTTGGTTCTATATATATAGTGGGCATTGCAATAAATAGTGGTACAGGTCCTCTACGCAAGGTTGCCCACACAGAGTCTCTCCTTGTACTGTACTTTGCCGTACCGAACATCCACCACTGCCGAGGGCATCGATTGGAATCGCAATTCTGTAAAAGCGATTCTTAGTATGGCAAGTGGGAGCTCTGTCAGATAACTAGCTTGGATGTGCTCTGTTTTGATAAGTGGGAACCATGGTGAACTTTTGGCAGAGGCAATCGTGGTTAAATCCCTTTCTGCGTCGAACCTGAAGAGACAATCTCTTAAGTGCCTCTTATCCATCTTCATGATCACCTGAAGATCTTGCAACTGATATTGGGTCAAGAGGCGTTGGATACAAACCATAGTGTGATCCACCTTTTCTACAAAGAGAGGTGTGCCTGGAAAGTAGTCAAGTTTGCTTTTTGGAGCTGCACCATTTCAGAATACAGAAGGGTGACCTGCATGATGGGAACTCCATAGATAGCATGTAAACATTCATTCTGAAATGTCACTAGCGCCAGGAAGGACTTTACCACTTGCCTTTCCTGAACATAATAGATTGGCTCTAAGTGCCAAGCACAGATGCTCCTCGTGGTGGAAGCTTCACACTGACGACTTTTCACAGCGTAATTTCACGGAGCAACACCGCTGTGCGCTGCAACAAACATGATGATTAGGAATTTATTTTTAAATGAAACCTAGAATCCCCAGGTGCCTAACAAAAGCCAACAGGCCTCTCAAGAAGTTGCAGTGTGCGCTTGCTAATGAAAAACAGCTCACCCTCACTCTGAAAAGCCATCAATTTTCTTGTGCATCATCGGAAGCAGGGAGACATAAAACCGTACTTAAAAACCAAAATACTTGCTTGCCTATCCTGTGGAGTCATTCCAGTAATTCCAGCGCAAGCTCCTGTTTACAGTAGGGTTCCTCCTCTCAGAGAAGTGCCCTACGTTAAAAGTTTTAAGTTAACGGTTTAATTGTTGCTTTATTAACCTCCACAATTATTTTTTAATTAGCCGATGTAAAAAGTGCACTAATCTGAAAATCTCTAATTCCAAAGCCACAGATGCCTGGTGTAGAAACCATATCCAAAACAGCATCCTATATAAAGTGAATGTAAGTGTCTCTCCGCTAGACTTTCATCACAGATTTAGAACAATCTGGACCTTCCCAGTGTTAGAAACTCAGATATATAACCTAGGCCCCAAATGGCTCCTTATACCAAGGTCGCAATGACCAAAATGGAATACCTAGCTGTCATTTTGGGCAAGATGGCTCTAAAAGTGCTGTTTTTCAAATGATGGACTAACTGTGATTGACTATCAGTTAAACATCTGCCTAGTTCAGATGACAACCTTGAGCTAGGCTAAGAACTTTGAAAACTTAAACAAGAAAAGTCACTTGATCCAGGTAGAGTTCTCATATATATATATAAGAATGACCAAGCTGCGGGAGGCAGTGGAAGACAGGAGTGCCTGGCGTGCTCTGGTCCATGGGGTCACGAAGAGTCGGACACGACTAAACAAACACAAACAAATACACACACGCACACACAGTCAGTCTCTCTGTCTCTCTCTCTCTCTCTCTCTCTCGGGACAGACTTTCACTGATTTGTGCCCAGAGCATGGAATCCATGTAGAATGAAACGAATTAAAAGATTAAAAAATGTTCCAGACAAGTATTCTCACTGTGTTTACGAAATCCTTACATCTGCAACTGTAATGAGTCAGAGGCTTTTCATTATTATCATTAACAGCAAGTCTCCTCCACATATCTGAGCATGAACTGCTATGTGATAATTATCAGCAAAAATAGAAATGTTTGCATTCTGGCTGAACACAAAAGGATTCCCCCAGGTAGCCAATCTTCTCCAATCCCTTTACCTTTTTCACAATAAATCCTTTAAAGGGATTTAAGAATTTGGCTTTGTTGACGTTCTAACACAAGGGCACAAATATGCGACATACAGAGGTTTATCAACAAAGAGATCCAGAATGCACAAAGCAAGGCTTTTTCCAGAAGCTTTCAGAAAATACTCAACTGAACAGTAAAATGATGTGCATTTTCAAGACTGTTACTCAAAAGCCAACCTCTTCTAAGTTGTAGGGCAGGAAGGCACAGAAAGCAGGAAGATGGCGTGATCAAGACTGTGGAGCAAAGTATGCTAGAAAGAGAAAAATAGGCATTTGTCCATCTACCATCTGTAGCCCATCTTTCTAGACATATTAACCATAAAGCCTTAAATGGCTCAGGACCACACCTCCCTATATTGCACTCTGCGATCATCACCTGAAGCCCTTCTCCACATGCCTGCAACACAAGAAGAGGCCTTTTCCAAAGTGGCTCCCTGTTTGTGGAATGCTCTCCCCATGAAGGCTCGTCTGGCGCCTTCATTATACAGCCTTAGATGGCAGGTGAAAATGTTCCTTTTCAATCAGGCCTTGGGTTGACTGATATCCAGTGCCCTCTTAAAGGTATTGTGGGAGAGGAGATTATTATAGTTGGATTATTATAGTTGGTTGTTCTTATTTTTACTATGTATTTTGTGGTTTTTATGTTATATTATTCTGTTCTGAACCTTCCTGAGATCTACAGGTGAAGGGAACAACAACAACAACGGTCTCCAGGGAATATCATCATCATCATCATCGGTCTCCAGGGGGGAGGAGGAGGAGGAGGAGGAGGAGGAGGAGGAGGAGGAGGAGGAGGAAGAAGAAGAAGAAGAAGAAGAAGAAGAAGAAGAAGAAGAAGAAGAAGAGGAAGAAGAAGAAGAAGAAGAAGAAGAAGAAGAAGAAGAAGAAGAAGAAGAAGAAGAAGAAGAACAACAACAACAACAACAACAACAACAACAACAACAACAACAACGGTCTCCAGGGAACAACATCATCATCATCATTGGTCTCCAGGGCCCAGGTACAGAGAATCAGCAGCTAACAAAAGCAGGATGTCTAGCAGGACATGCAGAACCAATCCTGAACTAGTACCAAAACCTATCCATCAAAAAACCCTCAACCTTGACAATGTACTGTGACCTCTAAAGAGAGTGCTCATTGCCTCCATATACTGACTCCGAGCCATATACCTGGAAGAAACTGGTACCCTACACACCAGGACCCTCACACTTTCTGGCGCCTACTTCCCAGAAAGAGCAGCACACTGAGTGAATATTGCACAGAACTGTGTTGGATACAAACCTGAGTAAGCATCCCATTGGGATCCCCCCCCCCCGTACCTTAAAATCTGTTCTAGGGGTTCCTCCCACAGAGGGCACATGATTTAAGGAACGTAATGAAAACAGCCTATATGCTATGAAAAAAATCACTCTCAGAAAGCCATGCCCTGTGACAAGTCACAGTCACCTTAAGTCTCAGGCCGTGTTAGAAATTAGCCAGGCACATTTTGCACCTGGCTATTGACCACTTGCCACCAAATGAAGATGCCTGGGTGCCGCGAGCAACACACCCTGTAGAATTGTATTCGTTATATTTTATCTGCATAATCAGAATGAATTTCAGGAATCAAATACAACTTTAGAGCCATCTGCCCCCAAAACGGCAACTAGACAGTCTGTTTTGGCGATGTAAACCTGATTTAAGGAGTCATTTGGTGCCTGGCTTATATATCCGAGTTTCAAACACTGGTCTCCGGACAAGCAAAGCATCCCCCAAGCGGGGTGAGATTTGAGCCCAAAGTGCCAGAGGGTCAGTCCAGCATTTTAAAACTCACTAAGCTGTTCCAGCAAAAAAGGAAGCCATCACTCAAGCCTGATGCAGAAAAGTCAAGGTGAGCACAGCAGAGCTACAAAGCTCATATTTTGTTATCCCACCCATACTTCTCTCCACTTCATTCTTATTTAAAAACTTTATTAAAAAAAATTAACACCACCACTGCTTAATTTGTTCTTTTCTTAGCCATGAAATTCCGATTAAATTCTGTGAACCAGAATCAAAACAAAATGCCTCTGGGGTTGGCAACAGAGGAAGGCCGCAAAGGTCGCAATGAAAGGAACACAACTGCTACCATGAATGCAAGGAAAAATGAAAATTGTGCCATCGACACTCCTACATTCGGTAAAGAGTCAGTTCTGACACTGGGAGGCAACAGAAGGCTGTCCACAAATACGTTTTAGAAGAACCCGAATGGAGACGAATTTGTCCTACTACTTTCTAGACAACCATAAAACTAGAAGCGGCAGTGGAAGCCACACATGTCCCGATTGACATGGCTACAGGGTAAACTTGAATAGAGAAATTTTGTTTGCATTTATTATTATTTTCTGCAAAAGCCCCATCATAGACATGTGAAGGCGCAGCAATTACAGATGTGATGCAAAATACTCAAAAAATGTTGGAAGGAAAAATACGTCACAGGGAGCCTTTCAAGTAAAAGCCTACGTGGATATAAATTGCCACTGAATGCATGTGAGGAGCATTTCAAGGTGTGACAGACTTCCTGGCTCTCACTGCGGTCTCAACAAAAACAGAAGAAAAGAAAGAAAAAGCCTTAGTTATAACCAAGTCTCAGTTCCAAGCTGTTCCGACTCATAAACAGCAACCATCCAAAATCCAAGAATTCCTGTGTGCCAGAATTCCTGTGTGCCAGAGCTGCTTACTACTACTACTACTACT
Source organism: Podarcis muralis (assembly GCF_964188315.1). Classification (NCBI taxonomy): domain Eukaryota; kingdom Metazoa; phylum Chordata; class Lepidosauria; order Squamata; family Lacertidae; genus Podarcis; species Podarcis muralis. Next base: position 12,086,391 of record NC_135660.1, on the reverse strand, counting down.
ACTATTATTATTATTATTATTATTATTATTATTATTATTATTATCATTATTAATTATGGGGATCTCTGCCTTACCTGGGCCTTGACCCTGAAACAGACAAGTCCTTCCCAGAAGGGAAGGAGGATCCCAAATACTAGCTTTAAGGTAAAGGTAAAGGGACCCCTGACCATGAGGTCCAGTCGTGACTGACTCTGGCGTTGCGGCGCTCATCTCGCTTTATTGGCCGAGGGAGCCGGCATACAGCTTCCGGGTCATGTGGCCAGCATGACTAAGCCGCTTCTGGCGAACCAGAGCAGTGCACGGAAACGCCGTTTACCTTCCCACCGGAGCGGTACCAATTTATCTACTTGCACTTTGACGTGCTTTCAAACTGCTAGGTTGGCAGGAGCAGGGACCAAGCAACGGGAGCTCACCCCATCGCAGGGATTCAAACCGCCGACCTTCTGATCGGCAAGTCCTAGGCTCTGTGGTTTAACCCACAGCACTACCCACATCCCAAATACCAGCCCTAGAAGAGACAAAAACCCAAGTGGCCACTACAACATCCTCCAAGCGACATCTCTTCTGAAAACACCACAAAGATGCAGGACACACACACAGCCAGCACCCCCCAGAACCTCAGGAGATAAAACGGTTCGATGCTAAAATCCGGAACTGGAAACACAACGCTTGCCTGGCACCCCAAAGTCTCCATTCCATCAGTTTCATTTGGAAGGGAGGGACAATGCCATCCGTTCTCGAGACTGTGGCCTTGCTAACCCTAGGAATGGGCGGCACTGCTGGGCCCAGAACATAAACCACTCAAAGACAAAAGGGAAAACTTTTTGACATTCCCTGTTGGAAATGTCAAAAAGAACCCACAAGGATTTTTTTCTCTTTTAATTATTCAGTGTTCCATTTTACAGAATTCTCAAGACTAGATCTGGAAAAAGCACACACACAAAAACCAACAAACTGGAAAAGAGATCCGTATAATCATTTCCAGAAGACCAAGAAGAAACAAGAGTGCAAAATGGGAAGGTCCTTTAAAAAGATCCGTCTGCCTTAAACACCCCACACACCTAAGTCGGCTGCAGGAGAAGCTTATTCGTCTAAGATGGCCCAGGTGGCACACCCAACAGACAAGGCCACCCACATGCGGACACCAAAAGGGGGCAGCCCCTTCTGCGTCAACAGAGCTGCCACTACAAAACAGTTCTGGAGGGGTGAAGAGCAACTCAAGAACGCAACGCTGGTGCCAAAAGGACAAACATAGTGGCATGCGGGAACAGCTGGGGAAAGCGCTTCGTTTCTAAGAAGGGAGCAGTTATTTTCTTCAGTTAATTACAGCAAAAATTATAGCGTGTGAAAATGTGCAACCACAGCCAGCTCCGAGAGGCTGCTCTGTAATAGCTGTCAGGAAGCGCATTTGAACCTGCAATGTTCTTTTAAGGGAATTCAGCCTTTCCTCTGTGACTCATCCCCTAAGTGCACGCTCAACCCCAAAGGATTTCCTTTACTATCGCAGCCCAAACCGCCCTCCGGAGGCACCAGCACAGATCTCCACTCTCGGTGCTTGGGAAGCCGTGCACGGGCTGCAGTGATAGAAACTGAGATATGAAAGCTAGGAGCAAAAGGCACCTTAAACCGGTACGGGCGCAACAGCGGAATGTCTAGGCGAGCTTTTTCATAACAAGAATACTGTGCTAAAAATGAAAGAAATGCAGCTAAAATATTATGTTCGTTTTTCACATGGTCTAGTCCATGTCTGGTCAAACTAAGGCCCAGGGGCCGGATCCGGCCCAAACGCCTTCTAAATCCGGCCGGCGGACAGTCCGGGAATCAGCGTGTCTTTGCATGAGTAGAATGTGTCCTTTTATTTAAAATGCATCTCTGGGTTATTTTTATTATTTGTTATTTGCATAGGAATTTGTTCACACACCCCCAAACAAAAATATAGTCTGGCCCCCCACAAGGTCTGAGGGACAGTGGGGCAGCCCCCTGCTGAAAAGGTTTGCTGACTCCTGGTCTAGTCCTTCCCCTGCCCATCTCCCTAATATTATTAAGAGGATTTTTTCTCCAGTCTTCAGAGTGTAGTGGAAGTGGGGAGGCAGAGAAAGGCCCTCCTTTCCTTCCACTCTGCAGCTTTAATGTGCAGTACTGCGCCCACAGCTCACAAGCTGCTCGCGTCAATGAAATTCCATCGCAAAATGCGCCTAGGACAACGGGAGTTTCGAACACTGATGCGCTGCCCAGCCCCATTTACAGAGGAAGGAGAACGGACATTGTTGGGTTAAAAAGAAACCCTGCTTTCTACCAAAACCCAGAGGGCCGGCAGCACGGCTCAAGCAGTACAGCATGAGACTCTTAATCTTGGGGTCGTGGGTTTGAGCCCCACGTCGGGCAAAAGTTGCAGGGGGTTAGCCTAGGTCACTTTTGTGGTCCCTTCCAAATCTGCAATTCTACGATTCTAATTGCTCCTGTGTCCGAAAGCAACACTGTGTGCGAAAGCAACGCGAAGCCAAGGAGTGCGGAGGGAGCGCTCCCTCTGCGCTTCGGAGGCTTCGCGTTGCTATTGCTGAAGCCAAGGAGCCTGCATTCGGTCCATAGGACGCACACACATTTCCCCTTAATTTTTGGAGGGGGAAAAGTGCGTCCTATAGAGCGAAAAATACGGTATGTGGCTCCTGTGCAGTTCAGAATGGATACCAAGGCAGAGGAGAAACAAGATGGCTGGTATTCAGCAACAAGAGGTCTCTCTGTTGCTCAGTGAGAAACCCCAACTCAGAAGCAGCTGATGGGAGGCAGGAAACATGGCTAAGTCTCCTTTCGACACAAGCCAGGTTTGTTCAGCGGCCTTGGGGCTGTTTGTACAGCAAATCTCTTGCAGTTCATTTGTTTTGGCCCAAACTCATGAGTGGGGTGGGGATCACACTGGAAGAACCACGGTCTAGCATCTATGAAGCTGCCAGTTCAATACCTGCTGTGAGCTCAACTCAGGAGAGTGCAAACCTCCAAACTGAATCTTTGGCATTTCGATCTGAAAATGATTCTGCAAAGAATTCTGCTTCTTGCCTTTGGCACCCCAGGTTTCATGACAACAGGAATACGTTTCTAATACTTGCACATTTGCAACATACCGACTAAGTTTATTTGGAGGGGAGGGAATCAAACCTTTTTTGGAAATAAAACCAGATAAATCAGAACGCCCCTCAAATGAGCAGAAGAGCCGAGTGCCTAACATATGCTTAAATACCAATTTGTTACCAGTGCATGATCTATGGTTTATTTCCTTTTAGATTAGCAATTAGCCTCCTACTAGCAAAATGTCAACTGCAGATGAAATAGAAGCAGAGAAAAGTTGACTGGTAATAAGACAAGAGCCCCATTTCCAGCACATAACTCTGTGGTTAAATTAAATTGGTTATACATAATAAATATAGACAAATGAAGCTCTTTTTTAATGAAAATATCCCCTATGTATCAGTGCAATATAACTATATCTTTGTTGCTAAGATAACAAAATGAATGACTTTATATATTTGTTGGAGAGAGAGCAGGAAAAAAACATTACAGGCAAATTTTATAAGCTTCCAGTTGGGGCATTGAAGAAGAGTCAGATATTCACCTAGTTCCGCATGCATTTTCCCACAGTGGACAAACAGACCCTTTGGGGAACTTTGCAGCAGGGACACTGGGGCAACAGCCCTTCCCCACTCTTCTCCTTCTGCCCCCACCATCAACAGGTATTCATTTAGCTAACAAGGACACTCATCCTCCTTGAATTTCTCTAATACCCATTTAATGCGAGCCCAACTGCTGTCCGTCACCCCAAACTACCACAGCAAATTCCTTCCTTCCTTCCTTGAAGGATTTTTTGTCTCCCCTGAATCCCTCTTTGCCAGACAATTTTGTTGGACGCGTTCTCAAAGATTTTGATTTGTGTTAACACGGGAGGAGGGGGCATGGCATGCGTGGAGGGGGAGATCAGTGTTCGAAAATATGCAGGGAGCCTCCCTGAATCGGGGGGGGGGGGGTGATCAGAATCGTAACAGGGGTCCGAGCTGGCACACGCGCTCACCCCTCTTGCAAGTTGTACCACGCAAGACCAAAGGCTCAAGACCAGCATGCTGCTCACAGTGGCTAGCCAGATAACTTGTACAATGCCCGCAAGCAAGACCTGACCGCAACACCACTGTCCCCACTCGTGATTCCCAGCAAAATGGGAATACAGAGCCATTTTTCCTGCGAGAGTGGAGGTGTAACCTAACCATCATGGCTAGTGGCCATTGATGGCTTTGTCCTCCATGAATCTGTCCTATCCTCTTTCAAAGCTGTACAAGTTGGTGGCTGCCATTGCGTCTTGTGATAGTGTTATGTACTGAGTTGAATAGGATCCAAACTGCAGCAGTCTGATTGGTCCTAGAACAATAGGATCCAAAAGGCAGCAGTCTGATTGGTCCTAGAACAATAGGATTCAGAATGCAGCAGTCTGATAGGTCCTAGAACAATGCAGCAGTATGATTGGTTGGCAGGAACTACCCAATCATGCTCCAGATAGAAGTGAATCCACAACCTGATTGGCTTACAGTAGAATTCCGGAATTAGCCAATCATGTGCAGCCCATTGTGTAAATAATGTATATAAAGCAGATACTTTGAGGGGACTTTCATTCATTCCTCCTCACCACCATGAGCTGAATAAAGAGCATGAAATCACTTTGCGACTCTGAGTATCTTTCAGATAGCAAACTCCACAGTTCAACTGCGGGCTGCGTGAATCACAGAACTGTACAGCTGGAAGGGATTGCGAGGGCTGTCTTGTCCACCGCCCTGCAATCTCAACTAAACCTTCCTTTTGACGGTCCTGAATCTTCTAAAACCCAGCTTCGCTGGATAGCCGTGGGGGCTTCTAGTATTATGAGGAAAGGAGAAAACGCATCTCTGTCCACTCTCTCTACCCCCCGCACAATCTAATACACCTACATCACATCCCTCCTTACTCGCTTTTTCTCTAATCTAAAAATCCCCCCAAATATTGTGACATTTTCCCTTAGGAGGGTTGCTCAGTCGCCTCACTTTCATGTTAAATTGGAGGGATTTCATGTTAAGGGCAGCTTGCCTTTTAAAAATTTGTAGGCTGTTTTTGGAAAAGGAAATGACGGGTGATGGCTTTTCTCTCTAACGATGCATGGCAGCCTTTGTTCATACATTATAAGTTATTGCAGACTTCCTTCGGTGTTGAAAGAGGCACCAATCCAGAGACTTTGTACTGTGCAAATATGCAATGTGATTAAGTAAGAGGCTGAAAGGCAGGTGAATAATAAACTAAAATATGTGTTAAGTGGTTGACAGCCCTAGTTTTCGGAGGATAATATTATTAATAATAATTTATTTGTACCCCGCCCATCTGACTGGGTCTCCCCAGCCACTCTGGGCGGCTTCCAACAAAGATTAAAAATACATTAAAATGTCACACATTAAAAACTTCCCTAAATAGGGCTGCCTTCAGATGTCTTCTAAATGTCAGATAGTTGTTTATCTCTTTGACATCTGATGGGAGGGCGTTCCACAGGGCGGGCGCCACTACTGAGAAGGCCCTCTGCCTGGTTCCCTGTAGCTTTGCTTCTCGCAATGAGGGAACCGCCAGAAGGCCCTCGGCGCTGGACCTCAGTGTCCGGGCAGAACGATGGGGGTGGAGATGCTCCTTCTGGTATACTGGGCCAAGGCTGTTTAGGGCTTTAAAGGTCAGCACCAACACTTTGAATTGTGCTGGGAAACGTACTGGGAGCCAATGTAGGTCTTTCAGGACCAGTGTTATATGGTCTTGGCGTTGTTGACTCAACTCTTCTTTACACAAGCAGGGAGCGTCTTCAGGGATTCCAGGGCCACCTTCTTGTTCCCTGTCCTGAACCGCTTTTTGGTCATTCCAGTCCCTCCTCCTCTCCACTTTTCATAACGACAGCACGGCAGCTAATGCAGACATGCCTTCCAGCCCTTCATTCAAGAAGGATGAGATGAATGTCCCAACATGCATAGTGCCCTCCGAGTAGTTCAGATTGCAAGGCAAACTCACAGATAACAAATTTAAATGACCAAACTGCATGCCTGAAACTCCTTCTTTGGAGAAATAGTAGATGGTGACAATTTGACTATAATTCACTCTTCAAAAGAACAACAAACCTATGTGCATATAAATACTTAAAAAACCTATATGGTGAGGGGCTAGTTCAATGGGGAATCAATTTTATTTAGATAGCCTGACCATATATTTTTTAAAAAAAATATTTTATTAAGTTTTCTTTCCAACAGTTAGAAATTTACAGAATGAAGAGTAAAGAATAAAGATAAAGAGAAAAAGAGATACATAAAAACCAACTTTCCAGATTATTTTTGCCATTCCAACTGGACTTCCCCAAATCTTCCGAACCCTGCGTTCTTTGCAATTGGAACATCAGCAATTTGTTACCTTATTTCATATCTTACTGTATCTTTCAAATATTATGTTTCTAAATTCAAAATACTATGTCTCAGTTGTTTGTACCTTAAAATAAACATAATATAGTTATTTCATGTTGTCCACCTCGTATTTCTTATAACTTAGTTTCCAATTCACCTAATCGAGTTGCTGAAGCAAAAGTTTCCTAATCATACACATTCTTAACATTCATACAGCGTATAATGTTTTTGCAAATAGTCCTTAAATTTTTTCCAGTCCTCCTCCATTATTTCCTCTCCCAAATCTCGGATTCTGCCAGTCATTTCAGCCAGTTCCATGTAGTCCATCAACTGCGTCTGCTGACCATATATTTTTTAAAAGCCCGTAGGCAGGACACTGCGTTCCCCCACTTTAAACACAACCTATACCTTTTCCCTGTCTCTGAACTGCATATGACAGAAGTAGTAATTCTCCCCTTCTGATGATCCATCACTTTCAGCTACACCTCCAGTAAACAAGCTCTTTCCTTTCCCGTCCCTCCCACAACTGTGAATTGCTGCTGCCCCCAACACACCCTGCCTCAGCCATTTGAGTCTTAAATCCGGCTTGATTGCTCATTAGCAAGAAATAATTTCTCAGCTGTTGCTTGCGGCTGCGGCCATTGTGAGCATTCGCACGCGGTGCGGGTCGCCGCTCGCAACTCGGGTAGAATTCCAACATTCTCAGAAGCAATTTCTTATGTGAGAGATGACATCGAGCGTTAGGTTCAGTTTGTTATTTCCCTGTTTATGCTATCAGTAATCAGGGGTTTTTGGCACAGCGCTCTGCTCCAGTTCAATCGCTCAGCTGAATTGCTTGAACTTCTGATGAACTGCACCAAAAAAGGGAGGAAAATTAACTAATGCCTCATTTGATCTTGTGACTATTAAAGCTTGTGTTTTCATTCCCTTTTAACCTTTTGGCCATCTATTTTCTTCTTTAATTTGTCTGTTATGTACCTGATACTCCTGAATGTGTCCCTTGTTGTTTGCCATGAAAGGAAACTGCACAGGCAGTTTTTATTTGCTGTTTCTTTCATTGCCGTATTATTGTTATTATTTTAATGAGTACTCAAAAAGCCCGGTGGTTCACAACCAGTCAAACGTGCGGCTGCTTCGCACGCACACCCCAAAAAGAAGGGGGGGAGACAGAAAGGGAGGGACATTCTGCATTTCCACAGAAGGTTGGCTACATCTCATTTCTGAGAGAAGAGAGCGTTTGTGAGAAGGAACACGTTAGGAAGTTGCAACTTTCCCCTACAAATATTTCGGAAAATATATGGGTCAAAAAACACATTGTGGATGGAGCCTACCCATAGTTCGCAACTGTATTCTTAAAGATCTCTGTATATTATGCATGCTTGCTCTCTCCATATATATTTTAAAAAATATAGTATAGAGCAGGAGTCAGCAACCTTCTTCAGCCATGGGCCGGTCCACTGTCCCTCAGACCATGTGGTGGGCCGGACTATATATTTTTTTTTGGGGGGGGGGGTGAAAGAATTCCTGTGCCCCACAAATAACCCAGAGATGCATTTTAAATAAAAGCACACATTCTACTCATGTAAAAACACACTGATTTCCGGACCATCCGAGGACCGGATTTAGAAGGCGATTGGGCTGGATCCGGCCCCTGGGCCTTAGGTTGCCTACCCCTGGTACAGAGACTGAGACTGTTAATCTCTGGGTGATGGGTTCGAACCCCACATGGGGCAAAGGATATCTGCATTGCAGAGGGGCTGGACAAGATTCTCATGGTCCCTTCAAACTCTATGGATGGATGGATCTCAATGGATGGATGGATGGGTGGAAAAGGATTGCAAGGGAGGCTTTCTGCAGGTTCTTCAGCTGTCCGCCCCTTACACCCTCGGAATGGCGGGTGATACCCAACATCTCCCATTTGCCCTTTGGGCTCGCCAATCTTGGAAGACTTTTGAAATGTGACCAGGAGCCCTGCAGCCAACAGCGATTCCAGTTTATAGCCGGGGTTATGTGCGCTCCTCACTAATGCCAACTTTGCACTAAGGCACACCAAACTCTACCACCTGTATAAATTGTGCAAATAAGGTGTGCAAACTTGCATAAGTTTCCCTAACTTTGCGGTAAAGATTAAAGTCTGTGAAGCTTTCTATCTCACGTCATACAATCCGGTCTTGCTGGTTTGGGGGAGATGCAAGGGGCAACACAGGAAGCTAAAGCCCTATCATCAATCATAGAATCGCAGAATTGTAGAGTTGGAAGGGACCCCAAGGATCATCTAGTCCAACCCCCTTCAATGCAGAAATATGCAGCTGTCCCATGCAGGGATCGAACTTGCAACCTTGGCATTATCAGCACCACTCTCTAACCAACTGATCCAGGCTGATCAAAAAACAGTGGAGATATGATTCATGAAATCCGTCCAGCTCTGGAGAATGAAACAGGCATGACTCCCACACATTACCCCAAAGAGCAAGGAACCAGTTAAAAGTGATGCCCAAAGTCATCTGGAATCATTTCGACGATTTTTCAGGAAATTGCACTCAAGCATTTAATTGCTTGAGCCTCAAGAATTTTTTCTATCTTTAACATTTGAAAAAGATCAAGCCGAACGAGGAACCGTGGAAGTTATTTTGCAAGCTCCACATTCTCTTCCAAATGCGTATTTTCAGCTTGTGTTTTCAGCTTGCTCCTTTGCCTATTATGGAGCTACGGTCCCATGTTATTGATCTCGGTCTGCAGCCATTCAATGACATTTCTTGTACGGTATACAGTTGCATAAATAGAAGTTATGGCTCAATTCTGTTGCATTTCATTGGCTGCTTCTCTAGGGATGAGCTTCAAGCAATCACAATCTAAAATGATGCTCTCTTCTCCTTTGTGCATTTTGTGAACTTTTAGCCACACCATGGTTGAAACCTCAAAACCCTTTTTCTTTAAATGAAAGCTGATCCTGTACTCTATGAAATATTAATTTTACATTCCAGACTACGTTTTTGTGTACCCTACCCTAAGAATAGAGAGAGAGAGAGAGAGAGAGAGAGAGAGAGAGAGAGAGAGAGTGTCCAGTCTACAATCTCTGTCAAATTGGCAATACGAACTGACATCTTACGAACAGGAGCCCAAACGATGGAATAAATAATAATAACTGAATAAGAATCCTGCACCAGGATTCTTGAGGCTGCGTATTATGCACCGTGTAGCTTCTGCTGTAGGCAAACGTAATAAAGTTGCTCCAGTGAGTGGGATCCCAATGTTCTAGCCCCACTGCCTACGGAATTGATTGGTTTCGCCTACCCCTCCTGAACTTTACCATTCAACACTATTATGTTCAGAGCAGCAATAACCACATATGCGTGCTCTGAATTGCTATGCGCGCCGACCTCACTCTCGCAGTTATTCTTCGGTGCACATGACTCATTGCCTTTATGCTCCAGACCTTTCCATTACAAAATATCTGTTGCTGTTTTTCACATGATTCTGCCACCTACATTAACCAGCTTCATGCTCGAATTTTAGGCACAAAGGCACAAAGCTGCTGTTATAACGGAGCAAGTCAATCAGTCCATTTACCGCATAGAATCAAAGAGCTGGAGAGTTGGAAGGGCTCCTAAGGGTCATCTAATCCAACCTGCCCCTCCCTTTCTCTAGTGGGGCTGCAAGAAGAGTTTGGAACCACTCCTTCCTGTTTTCCGTCACAGCCATTCCCTCTTGCAGGAATCCTAAAACCATGACTCATCTTAACCATGGTGCAGTGAAACAACTCAGCTCCATAAACTGTTGAAAGCCGGCTAGTTTAAGTAAACCCTAGCTAAGACTAACCACAGTTTGTGTGGGTTCAGGGGCACTTAATTGTGTGGGATTAATTCTCATGGCCTTGGAGGAGACTGTGGGGTGAGGATTCCAGCCCAAGGCTTGCTCAGGCGCCCTCCCTGTGATGCTCAACTATCATTTAGCATTATGTCCAAACCATCTTCAGTATAAAGGCCTGGAAATTCAGAACTCGTAAGCGAGGGAGGAATTTCTTAATCACCTTAGCTTGGTTAGCTGTATTTCAAAACCACAAAGGAAACATAATTTTATGAGTGGCATTGGTAAACAAGGGGCAACACTGCTATGAGGCTTGTAGCAACCGCTAAAGGACAGCAGCCTCACAACAGCTCCTCTCCTGACCCTGGTAGCACCTAGTGGTGCAAACTCAACATGCAATGTCGCATCGCCGCTGTGCTTCAGCCAATAAAGTGGAACGAGGGCAGGGAAAACTCACAAGGCAATGACACCACATTTTCGCACAGAATTGTAGAATTGTTAGGGGTCACAAGGATCATCTGGTTCAACCCCCAGCAGTGCAGGAATCTTATACCCACCAAGGGGCTTGAACCCACAGCCCTGAGAATAAGAGTCTCGTGCTCTACCAACTGAGACTGTTGGAAGGGAAAGGAAGAGGCATAGGAGATGCAAGGCTGCTGTTTTGGGGTAGAAACCATGCCTCTAAATATCACACAATGCTTTATGCACATTACTGCCAAAACCAGCCAGAAGGCTTTGCGTCTAAACAGAGGCATCTGGTCGGCAGAATACTGGACTGTCATTCTTCCATTTGATCCAGCACTGCTATCATTGGGTCATCATCTTTTCTTTCTTTTTCTTCTCAGCAGCTTGTACATACAGAGCTTTAGTGGTCTTTAAAATACTAAAACTGCAAACCGAGAAATGTTGGGGGATTTTATGGGGATTCCCCATCTGCTCATGGGGGAATAGCAAACCGCAAACACACCGCTGCGCCGGAATATTGCATCCATGACAGATTTTTGCAAGATGTGAGGAGGCGAAAAGGAGCCCCTCTGCAGTACATATGGATGGCTTATGTGCCTTGCAACCAAGTCACCTCCATATTTATTGGTGGTGGGCCTTTATCTCGATTCAGCCTAGGAACTCAAAAGGAGGGCTCAGCTGCTGGGCAAAACAGGCGTCAACAGAGAGGACATTTGCATCCTTCCTTTCAGAGAGGGGCAGCTTTGGGGGGGGGGGGTTTGCATGGGAATCAGGTCCGCAACCCGTGAGAGTCCTTTAGAACGGCATCCACTGCTCCTTCTCTCATAACACTAGAATTGGGTGGGGGTGAGGGTCTCGTGCCATCAAGATGAACATTTGAAGATTCAGGACGGGCAAAACGAAGTGTTTATTCACATAGGGGATAGTTAAGCTCTGGAATCTGCTACAAGGCGTTAACGACGGCCACCAACTCTGATGGCTTTAAAAGGCGCTTAGAGAAATTGGTTGACAAGTGCTTCCGTTTTCAAACACACCTCGGAAGTCGAACGGCTTCTGCTGAGTTTTTTTAAATTTTCTCCATCAGAACTGTAGACTGCCCTTTGCGCCTCGGTTTTCGAACGTTTCGGAAGCCGGGTGGTCTTCCGGAACAGATTACATTCGAAAACCGGCGTACCACTGTATTTGTGCTGCTGTCCTCTCTGCCGCCACCACCCCGGCAGGTTGGAGGAATCCAGCATGGCCTAGTGGTTACTTGGAACTGGGGAGCTCCTGCGTCAAACCCTCACTCAGCCATGAAGCTGCCTACTGCAGCAATGCGCATTTACAGCCTAACCTACGTCTCAAGAGGTGTTGCACAGACAAAAACCCACAGTGAGAACACCATGTACACTGCCCTAAGCTCAAGGGAGTCGTGGGATAAAAGGGGCTGACAAATATTGCTACCATTATTACTACCGTCAGCCAGAGGTTATTAAGCAAGCAGTCGAACGGCATGAAAAGGTTAGGAAGGCGGTCTTCTGTTGACCCAACACAAAACAGCATTCTCATAGCACTATATACAAAATACAACCATAGGCGTGTTTGCCTGTCTTGCAAAAATAAAAACACCGCAAGAATGAAGAACTTTCCTGCATGCCTCCTTATTAATCCCCATTTAACAGTTAACTTCTATAGTGCTCTTCCCCCCAAAACAGGCTCAGTATTGCCAACACATGCCTAATGCCAATATCTGCGGTGAGACTGAGCAGAGGAATGGACCCCTCTGGGTTCTGCGTCGATAGCGATGGAAGCAGCAAAAACGGCCCACTAAAAGCAATGATAGATTTCTGATGGGCCGATCCGGGGAAGGGAAGTGGGTACTTAAAGACAAGAGGCCAATGCTGGGCTCTTTAGGAGCCAGAGGAGGTTTTACAATGCCCCCGGCCCCCGTTTCTGGCACTTGCTCGGTAAACAGGAGCTTAAGTTGGAGTTTATGCTCCATAAGGAAGGATACGTGGAATCATAAAGGAGCAGCCACCCCAATTCTACCCACAAAAAAACCCTCAACCTTGAAGCAAGGGAGGCCAATAAAGAAGCAGAACAGTAAAAAACCAAGCAGCATTAAAAAAAGGAATGCTCTTTGCAAACCTCCTCCTTTCAAGAAATAGGAAAAGCCACAAAAGCACAAAACCAATTCATAGATCCATAGAGTTGGAAGGGTCCATGATGTCACCTGGTCCAACCCCCTGCAATGAAGGAATCTTTTCCCCCAAGGTAGGGCTCAAACCCACAACCCTGAGATTAAGAGTCTCTTGCTCGACCAACTGAGCTACCTGGGGATTGCGGTGATGCTCACGGTATTGGAGCCTGAAACAACCTGGTGACCTCCAGGTGTTTCGGATGGCCAATCCCACCAGCTGCCAGGGACTGATGGGAGCAGCAGTCCGAAACACGTGGCAATGGCTGCATCATTCAGCCCAGACACTGAGGTCCAGCTCCGAGGGCCTTCTGGCGGTTCCCCCACTGCAAGAAGGGAACCAAGCAGAGGGCCTTCTCAGTAGTGCCACCCGCCCTGTAGAACACCCTCCCGTCAGAAGTCAAGGAAGTAAACAACTATCTGACTTTTAGAATACAGTGGTACCTCGGGTTAAGTACTTAATTCGTTCCGGAGGTCCGTACTTAACCTGAAACTGTTCTTAACCTGAAGCACCACTTTAGCTAATGGGGCCTCCTCCTGCTGCCGCGCCGCTGGAGCACAATTTCTGTTCTTATCCTGAAGCAAAGTTCTTAACCCAAGGTAATATTTCTGGGTTAGCGGAGTCTGTAACCTGAAGCGTATGTAACCTGAAGCGTATGTAACCCGAGGTACCACTGTACATCTGAGGGCAGCCCAGTATTGGGAAATTTTTATTCACTGATGATTTACAATTTATTATATATGCTGTAAGCCGCCCAGAGTGGCTGGGGAAGCCCGGCCAGATGGGCGAGGTATAAATAATAAAATTGTTGTTGTTAAAAACAAAGTTCCATCCACAAATAATATACAGTGGTACCTCTGGTTGCAAACGGGATCCGTTCCAGAGGCCCGTTCGCAACACGAAAAGAGCGCAACCTGCAGTGGCATGCCTGCGCATGCACGGGTTGCGATTCGCCGCTTCTGCACATGCGCGCCACGTCATTTTGCGCGTCTGCGCATGCGTGAGCGGCGAAACCCAGAAGTAACCCTTTCCGGTACTTCTGGGTCGCCGCGGGACGTAACCTGAAAGAACGTAACATGAAGCGGACTTAACATGAGGTATGACCGTAGTGCTTTCTGAGATTAAGCAGACAGGCGTATGACTAGAACCCAGGATCCTCCAACAAATTGAAGGGTGGCGGAGTCCAAGAAGCGAAAAGGAAGGACTTTCTTCACACAGAATGTGGTTAAAACTATGGAGCTGGCTACTACAAGGTGTAGCGATGGGCAGCACCGCAGAGAGCTTAAAGAGGGAGTTAAGACAAACAAGATACACCACCGGGGCGGTGAATGTGCTACACAGGTCAGATTACAGAGTCATTCTGCAACAGAGCACCCAGCGCTGACAGAGGACGACAGTTTGCTCCTGCCATAGGTCTGGACCGGTAATTTGTGAGGAGCTTGTGAAATTAGGCCAAGGGCCGCCATGTGATTAAGCCGGGGGTCCACAGGTTGCCCACCGTGGCTTCAGGCATCGCCCAAATACCACAAAGAAAGGGATAAAATTAAGCTGGTCATACACACAGATTAGATGTGGCTCTCCCAAGGCTTTGCTGGAAGGGCAGGAGATTGCAGAGTCCTAGCGCCAGAGGTTAAGCCTCTATTTTCCGGAAGGCGGCTGGTTGCTCCTGAGCCACAGCCCTTCCACAAGCCTGTCTTTTGTAGCCACAACGGAAATAAACTTCCATTTTAAATAAATAAATAAGGTAGAAGCGGACGTTCTTGCAACCGTGACTTTTTCATCCAGCACCAAATTCCATGCTGATGCAGGGCAAATGGCAAAATACACACAACCCCTGTGCACGATTTTTTTTTTCCACAGAGAGGCTCTTACTTCCGAAAGACTGAAAAAAGGAGGGAAAAAGTGAAAAGGCCTCTCTCTCCTCCTGCTCCAAGCAGTAATTATGAATCAGTTATCACTACACCGAGTAACAGGCCCACAAGACTCTACAAATACTTATTTTCTGGCACAACCTGTAGGGGGAAAATTAGGAGAAAACGCAGTAAGACTTCAAACAGCCTCTTCCTGGTATTTTAAAAATTAATGAAGTGTTGGGAGTAGTTTAATATGCAATGAGTCATGTTTTTTAAGAGAGGCAATAATGCAGAACAGTATTTCAACCTTGGCTAAGTCACAGTACGCAAGCATGAAGTAATATAGGGAAGGGGTTGTATTCTGCTGGAGAAAGCAACAGGCGAGAAATCAAACTATTAAAGAAGAATGCTACAGGGAAGGACTGGAAAGTTCTCAGTCTTGTGTCCAAACCCACACACTGCTTAGAATGAGAATTTCTCAGCCACCCACACTATTAGCCTTGCTGTACTGGGGAACCCAAATCAGAGGTCTCTTCTGAACAGTAGCTTTGTGTTATGGAAAGCAGAACTCTATGCAGCTGCTCAGAACTCCTTGAATACAGTTTGAATATCTGCACGGGGCTTATGCTACACTTAAGTGGGGGGCAGATGACGATGATGACCTTGTCATCATTTAGGTTTTTCGGCGCAGGCGCCTGAAATTAAGCAATGGGAGTTGAATGGGACTTGCATCCAAGAGCCTAGGTCAGGCTTCCTCAACCTCGGCCCTCCAAATGTTTTGAGACTGCAATGCCCATCATCCCTGACCCCTGGTCCTGCTAGCTAGGGATCATGGGAGTTGTAGGCCAAAAACATCTGGAGGGCTGAGGTTGAGGAAGCCTGGCCTAGGTACATAGGGAATTAAACATTTCTGTTTAATTCCCTGAATCAGAAGTGCATCTTATAGTAATTAAACAGGGAAATGAGAGAGGCCAAAACTTGTCCCTCCAGAAGCTGTGGAACTGATGGGACTCTCATGCAAAGATAAAAAACATAAAGTCTCCCATATGCTTGGAAGAACCATCAGTTTGCCAACATTGGCCTTCTCCCACACCCCAGTTCTGTAATTTTCTTTGTGTTTGTGTTTTGTGCTTTTTTTGCTCATGTAAGCAAAATCCTATGAAATGTGATTAAAAAACCCAGTTCGAAACCCCCGGTGGATTCCAATATTCACACGTGGCGAATCGTTGACGATTTCTCATGTCCACTCATGTAAATACAAAGTTGGCACAAAAGCATAGATCCCAGAATCTCTAGACTCAAGACAGGGAAAGTCAACTCTGCCCGTTTCAGCGCCAACAGGCAATAGGAAGACCCACCTAGGAAGTCATTTATGAGTTTATCACACTGGCGAAGGTATGGAAACTGTTATACTGGGACAATGCTCGTTCCATTCTTCTTCTCCCACTCTTCCCCCCATTTCTTCACTTCCCCCAGTTTTCTTGGCCAACCAACAGCATTCTGTGGCTAAGATGTCCCTGCCGTACACACATCCTCAATTATTTGGGATATTATTATTATTATTATTATTATTATTATTATTATTATTAAGGTAATCCCCAGAGTGTGCCAATACCTTCCACTCCCATTTTTCAAAGACCATGTTTCTGTTGTCACCTGAGTTCGCTATGAGAAGGAGTGATGCTCCAGCTTAGCCAGGGACGAATTTTGTGCTACCAATTGCACAGGTATCCTCAAATGCAGCTGTCAAAACGGACGCAGTTACTGTCAGATGGAGAAACAGGCCTCCACATATGCAGAAATAATCAGGTGCTTTTATAGAAAAAAGAATTCCTGAGCCTGGGAGCCCGTCTGCTTGCCTCTTCTCCTGCTGGCAGAAGGTTTTGTGTAAAGGCCACATCACAACACAAGAAACTTTTGCAACGGGGGTTTCCCTGAACTTACCATTGGCAGTGCATTGATGGGTGGAAGGTGTCCTGTTAGGAGCCTCCCGTCACAGGAAGATGGTACTGGAAAAGAAAAGGGGGGGGAAGGTTTACTATTTAAAAACAAAAAGGGATGTTAACACATCATAATACGACAGTGGATTGCTCAGCTGATTTTCTAAAGGGGAAAAGCCTGGGATTTCTAACCGCTGGATTTGTAGAGAGGGCGAGCTGTTGTCATGTTTCCAAGGAGGCAAAAGTTAGTTAATATATGTTAACACATTGAGAATAGATGCATTGCAAGATCAGAGATGGGGCTAAAAAGCAGCAATGTGGCAACACTTGGCCCACACACTGCTGCACTGGGGGATGGGGCGGGGGAAGGACAACAAAGGGGGGGATATTTAGCAGTGTCACAACTAAGTGACACTGCCTCCCCCAGTCCTGGAAACCCCTCGGTCGAGTAAACTTCTTGGCTCGCGCTGCTTTGCAAAGGGCACCCACCACACCGGGTCCCTAAATTAGAACCCGCAAACCCCACATGGCTCCCTCCGAATGCAAGATCTAATACCCCTTTTAGTAACAGCAACCCTGCTGCTTGATGCAGTTACTGCAAGTGCCTGGGGACCACCATTAAGATGAACAACCTACCCAAAACAACTTCCCGCAAGCGAGGCTGCAACCCTACCACGTGCGTGTATTTGTTGCAGCTACGTCTTCGCACCAAGAGTTTCCAAGGCGGCTTAACGTACCAATATAAAATGCAGCAAGCGCAAAATGAAACAAAGCAGGAAACCCACAATGCTATCAGTATCAAAGTTAGCAAGGGGGGGAAACCCAGACAGTTGTACAATTCCATCCCGCCAAAATCTCAAGAGAATAGGTCAGCTTTCAGCAGGCGTCTGGAAGATATTTTAGGAGACGGTTGGGCGATGTGCTCCAGGACTGAGACAACATGAGAGAAGAGGCTCCTACCTAACTTCCAAAGAGTAGGGGGCTGTGGGGATATTCAGAACACGGCTTCCACTGATACACCTAATACGCGGGCAGGCATTAAATGCACAGACTATTTAATATAGAGGGTCTTGGCTTAGTAAACATGTGCTTGACACAAAGAAAGCAATCCTTCTTAGACGGCCCACCGCAGGTGCCACTGACCCCCCCACACACACAACAATGCCAGGGTCCAGTCGTCACCTTAAGGCATTTTCCTTGAGATACTAGTCTTGTTCCAGCATTTGCCTGGGCACAACACTCCTGCTGTAAAACCAGGAATGGAGGCAGGGAACTGGTATGCAAGTCCTACCCCCAATGTCCAACAGGCATATGGACAGCTCTTCACACCTCCTCATGATCAACAACAACAACAACAACAACAACAATAATATATTTGTACCCCGCCCATCTGTCTGGGCTTCCCCAGCCACTCTGGGCAGCTTCCAACAAAGATAAAAAATAAATTAAAATGTATTTTAATGAGGGTGGTTTTAATTTTGAAGGCGGTGGTTGGGGAAACCCAGCCAGATGTGTGAGTAGTTGTTGCTGTTGTTATTCGTTTTTTGCAGGAGAATTTCTAAGCGTGTTCAATTGAATAAGCTCTTTAGCACAAATATATGATTGACTGTGTGGCAGTCTAAAGTGTTGTCTGTGTACCAGGGACACTGTGGCGAGGGCCCGGATGCGCCCCCTTCCATGTTTTTCATTTGGGTATCAGTTAGGAGAAAAAGTACATAGCGTGCAAGGTTAGTGATGGCAGCAGCGTTGGAAAAGGAGTAAATTAGGCATCCATGTGACATTGCTTAAAACATTGTTGTTGTTGTTATATTATTATTATTATTATTATTATTATTATTATTATTATTATTATTAAAAACAATAAAATATTAAAAACACGATAAATACATCAAACATTACAAACTTCCCTAAACAGTTAAATTAGTTAAGCCAATCAAGGTAAATGGGCTTATTTCCCCCTCATTTTGCAAAATAAGCTATTTTCTATTTTACATGTTTTCTCTGTTTGAGTGGAAAGGGGACAACACAGAGACTCAAACCCTGTGAATTATGGGTTGCATCCAACATTAGCCATATTCATAGCAGACCCACTGAAAATAATGAATGTGCCCATTAATTCCAATGGGTGGCCCAAAACATAGGTAAAGGCTACACAACACCCCATCAGTGACTCCCATCAGCAGATGTCACGCACCACAAAATCAGAAGTGGGTGAGGAGGTAACGAGGCAGGATTGGGGCATAGGGACACCATAGTGCAGGAATGGGTGAATCACTGGCCCTCGGGATCGGTTATCATGGATGGGGCTCCTGGGAGGTGGGAGTCCAGCAACAGCTGAATGGTCACACCCCTGCCACATAAAATGTGCACACTTTCCAGGGGTATTTCCCAATGTTCTTATGTCCTTCAGGCTGCTACGCACCCTGAACGAGGCCTTGGGAACCTGGCCCCAAGCAGCAGTGTTAAGTTGCAATGAAGCATTTATGAAAGCCATCACGGGGATGGAGGAAGAAACAGGTTGTTCACGCCCACCCATGACCACCAGCAACGCAGGTGTGCCGAGAGCAGACCAAAGCAAAACTCCCTGCTTCCAATCCCAGGCGACTGCCCCCCCCCCCAATAGAACAGGCCAGGGAGGCAAGCCAAGAGGCTCCCTCTCATTTTCCTTGCTGTGTATTCAAGGCTTTGCGACACATGAAGACTGACCTACATTCAAAACCAGCATAAATGTAACCCAGATGTTTGGAACCACGAGCATAAAGATCTCTACCCCTCCCTAAAACTGGAAAGGAAGAAAAAGAATGGCAGGAGGGCGGGTAGCAGGGTGAATATATGCAAACAATTCCTAGAATCAAAAGGCATTCACAAGGACTGGGAGGCGACACTTTAGAGCAGGGACAGGGGTTGCGGAACTACAACTCCCATCATCCCTGACTATCGGTCGTTTTGGATGCAGAAGCCCAACAATAGGTGGTTTTTCCCCCCAGCTAGGTGGCAATTAAAGACATGCCTATTCCCCCAGAATTTCTGTGCATCATGCAGACCGGTGTTTCCCAAACTTGGGTCTCCAGCTGTTTTGGGACTACAATTCCCATAAAACCCTGCTGTAGACTAAAGGGCCTTACTAGCCTAGGGAGTCACTGCTGGTTTTTTGCTGTTAGCTTAGCTGTTATAACGGACAGCATTTAATTATCATTCTTGCATTATGTGCCAACGCAGCACATGAATTATGTGCGCTGCCTTGTGCTCCGCGAGAGAAAGGGCAGCATATATAAATATAACCACCGCCAGCATCAACATCTGTAGCGTCACAAGGTCCCCTCATCCCTGCTCTGCAGGCTCACGCTGTTGTGGAAGCCAACCTTCCCAGGACTTTCTCCAAGCTCAAAGCAAAATTCCTCGCACACACGGGCCTCAAGAGCATGACCCTGGTGGGAAGCGGAACATTCACACTTTTGCAAATAGGGACGGGGTGGGGACGGGAAGGTGACCTCCCTGCCAACAAACTGTAGTCACCTACTGCAGGTGGCCTTCGACATCCTACATTTCTTGCCATCAACAGATTGTTCTGCCCTGCAATTGTGGGTTAAGTAAGGGGTGGGGGGTGGCAGTAGAAAACCTGCAGTGAAAAACCCACCAAGGAAATGGCTTTCCCTTTTGTCAGGGTTAGGCTGGCCTGGCCAGCAATTGCCCCAGTCCTGAACAGAGTTTGGATCTGACACACTTTACGCTGGCTTAACTTAAAAAAGGTAAAGGACCCCCAGCAGTTAAGTCCAGTCGCGAACGACTCTGGGGTTGCGGAGCTCATCTCGCTTTACTGGCCGAGGAGCCGACGTTTGTCTGCAGACAGTTTTTCCAGATCATGTGGCTAGCATGACTAAGCCGATTCTGGCAAACCAGAACAGCACACGGAAACGCCGTTTACCTTCCTGCCGGAGCGGTACCTATTTATCTACTTGCACTTTGACGTGCTCTCAAACTGCTAGGTTGGCAGGAGCTGGGACTGAGCAACGGGAGCTCACCCTGTCGCGGGGATTTGAACCGCCGACCTTCCGATCGGCAAGCCCTAGGCTCAATGGTTTAGACCACAGCGCCACCGGCGCCCCACTTGGCTTAACTTAAGACAGTAGAACTTATGCTGGCTTCACATGCCTAAGATCGCTCCCTTGGGCTGAAAACCTTACTGTGCCTTACTCAGAAGTCAGTCCATTGAATCCAACATAGTTTGCTCTTGGGTAAATAAGAGTTAGCATTGCAACCTTAATCTGCTGTTGCTGGACAAGATCCTTTGGACTCCCACCCCATCCATTTCCTGTAGCTCAATGCTGGAGAGTCAAACCATTTGACTCAAACGGTTCTACCCAGAAATCTGGAACTCTGATTGCTGCCATTTGGACTGTGCTTTCTTTATATCTTAGCCCAAGGGCAGGAAAACTAAGGCCCAGGGGCCAGATCGGGCCCAATCGCCTTCTCAATCCGGCCCACGGACGGTCGGGAATCAGCGTGTTTTTACATGAGTAGAATGTGTCTTTTTATTTAAAATGCATCTCTGGGTTATTTGTGGGGCATAGGAATTCATTCATTTATTTATTTTTTTCAAAATATAGTCTGGCCCACCACAAGGTCGGAGGGACAGTGGACCGGCCCCCTGCTGAAAAAGTTTGCTGACCCCTGTCTAAGCCCCTCCTTTTGTTATTGTCTTCCTCCCCCATCCAATTCTAACGTTTGACGCTGGTTTATTATAGAATGCAACCATCGGTGCTGAATCTTCCGAGAACAGCGAAAGTAATAAACAAAGGCAGGCAGGCAATAAGAAATTACGCTACACATTAGCATTACTCGCTGACTTTACCTGTTTAATCTTTACGACTGCAAATTAATGTCTGTGATTTCCCCGAGGCAATCGGAACTTGAAAACTAAAAATGCAACTATTTGTAATCCGCTGCATATTAATGAATCGCGCTTTTAATTTATTTTTTTTAAAGACTACCTTAACTGTAGGGGGATGTCAATTACTGCATCCAGTAGCTCACCACAAAATATTCCATAAATTTCCAACATCATGGATGAACATCTACCTTGTCCAATGGCAAGATACCTCCTTCGCCAAAAACAATAAGCTCAAGTTTTTAACCGTGACTTTATTGTTTTTGTTCAATTTCTATACCACCTTTTATCGCAAAGATCGCTTACATAGCATTATACATAATAAAAACAATTTTTAAAATCACAGGAAAAGAATCATACCAACCATCCCCTCCCACTTTTAAAAGATTGTCAAAAATCTAACACTGTATTCTTACAACCCACCTGAGAGGGTCAGAAATATTACAAATAGATAACTTTTCTTTTAAGGGCGGAACGACGTGCTCTGTTTAAATATCCTATGGTTGCCACCACCATAGGGGAAGGACGACAGCAAAGTGATTGTACAGTGGTGCCTCGCAAGACGAAATTAATTCGTTCCGCAAGTTTTTTCTTCTTGCGAGTTTTTCGTCTTGCGAAGCACGGTTTCCCATAGGAATGCATTGAAAATCAATTAATGTGTTCCTAGGGAAACCGCTTGCCAGGCTGGCGGTGCGGAGAAGGGCTTTTCTCCCCACCGCAAGCCTTCAGGACAGGTACGGGAACAGAGGGGAAGGCGCGCAGCGCTTTCCCTCTGTTCCCGGGGCTTGCATGGGAGGAGGGTTTTTCCTCCCCACCGCCAACATTCAGAACAGCATTCTGAATGTTGGCGGTGGGAAGGAAAACCCTCCTCCCACCCCAAGTCTTCAGGAAAGCCATCCGAAGCCGGGCGGCGGGAGAAGGTGTCCCCGCCCCGCCACCCGGCTTCGGAGCTTCGTTCCGATGCCGGGCGGCGGGAGAAGGCGTCCCCGCCCCGCCGCCCGGCATCGGAGCTTCGTTCCGATGCCGGGCGGCGGGAGGAGGCGTCCCCGCCCCGCCGCCCGGCTTCGGAGCTTCGTTCCGATGCCGGGCGGCGGGAGGAGGCGTTGCCGCCCCGCCGCCCGGCATCGGAGCTTCGTTCCGAAGCCGGGCGGCGGGAGGAGGTCCGAGGACAGTGGGGAAGACGCACTGCGCTTCCCCGCTGTCCCGGAGATTTCCCTATGGGCTTTCGTCTTGCGAAGCAAGCCCATAGGGAAATTCGTTTTGCGAAGCGCCTCCAAAACGGAAAACCCTTTCGTCTAGCGGGTTTTCCGTCTTGCGAGGCGTTCGTCTTGCGGGGTACCACTGTACATGTGTTTTATATTGGGGGGGGCAGAGTTCAATCCTTGGCACCTCCAGTTTCAAAAGTGTGGTCGCAGGTGATGCCACGGAACCTGGAGAGCTACAGCCAGCCTAAAAAGACAATCGTGACCTAGACGAGCCCATAGTCTTGACCGGGTCTAAGGCAGCTTCTCATTATGTGGTTCTTGCAGTTTCGTTTACTGCTTGTACATCATTTCCAAGCACTTCTTAATCAGTCGCTTAAGTTTCGGAAATAGAGAACAAACCGCTTCTTTTGGTACTGTGTTTTAATATAAAAGGTTTATGTCCTGCTATTCGGCAAAAAGGGGAAGTGTCAAGAGTTGTGTGCAGATGTTGGAAAATAAACGCAGTAAAGCAACAGATTTAAGCAATAAAGGAACGCTTACAAGTCCAGCAGCAAAATCTAGCCCAAGAAGAGGAATCAGATGCAAGCAACATCAGCAGCTGACAAATGACCTTTTTAACACAAAGAACCCCATGAGGAAAGCATGTTTCTTCCTACCCCCTGGTTTTTTTGCAATGAATTTTTTTAATCTCTCTACTCCCTAAATCGAACGGTACACCTGCTCTTATTTTCAGCATGCCAAACGCTCACCATGCAACATGATGACACCACAAACATCTGGGTAGGTGAGGAACGTCAAGCTGGCAACAGGCACAATTCGCTCCACAAAATAGCAAGTCTACAGTTGGCATATACACATTGTGTTGGTATCTTCAGGAGGAGCATACAGGGTCCTTGCATTCTTGTGAACTGCTGCTCGCCACCAGAATGTTTCCTTTCTGAGAAGAGCCTGCCCTGCGGTGCATGTGGGGAGAAGGAGTTTTTTTCAAAAAATGCAGAAGAGACCACTCTGCCACCTTATACATTTAGCATGTTGCAACAGCCTTGCTCCCGCAGCAGGAATTTTGACAATTTCTCTTCCCCCTGCCTTTTTTGCAGGCAACTTCCATTTGCTACTGCTACCCCCCTCCTTGATGGTGACAGCAGCCACGAAATTAAAAGACGCCTGCTTCTTGGGAGAAAAGCAATGACAAACCTAGACAGCATCTTAAAAAGCAGAGACATCACCTTGCCAACAAAGGTCCGTATAGTAAAAGCTATGGTTTTCCCAGTAGTGATGTATGGAAGTGAGAGCTGGACCATAAAGAAGGCTGATCACCGAAGAATTGATGCTTTTGAATTATGGTGCTGGAGGAGACTCTTGAGAGTCCCATGGACTGCAAGAAGATCAAACCTATCCATTCTTAAGGAAATCAGCCCTGAGTGCTCACTGGAAGGACGGATCCTGAAGCTGAGGCTCCAATACTTTGGCCGCCTCATAAGAGAAGACTCCCTGGAAAAGACCCTGATGTTGGGAAAGATGGAGGGCAGAAGGAGAAGGGGACGACAGACGAGATGGTTGGATAGTGTTCTCGAAGATACCAGCATGAGTATGACCAAACTGAGGGAGGCAGTGGAAGACAGAAGTGCCTGGCGTGCTCTGGTCCATGGGGTCACAAAGAGTCGGACACGACTAAACGACTAAACAACAACAACCCCTCTCCTTTATCACTGAAAAAGATAGGGGAAAGGTTCAGCACATCACTAAGATCTACATGTGAGTGGACAGGGATAGACATAATTGCCAGCTTTGAAATCTTGCATCTCCTCCTCCCTGCTCCACACTTAATTGGAAGAGGTTGGAAGAAAGTCTTCAAGTTTTCACACTTGCAGTGTGTCAAATGCAGGCTGGGGCTGATTAGATGCAGTCTCAGATTCGTATTTTTTTCCAACTTGTTATTATTAAAATAGACCACCCTTCATCCAGAGATCACAGGGCAACTCACAACGTAAGAATACAAAATGAGAACACAAAACACATCAAACAAAAACCAATAACTCCACTTCCCACAAACACATTTTAAAGGCCACAGAATGGACATAACCAAAGGCCTGGTTATAGAGAAATGTTTTCGCCTGGAGCCTAATGATATATAATGAAGGCACCAGGCAATCCTCTCTGGGAAGAGCTTTCCACAAACAGGGAGCCACTGCAGAAAAGGCCCTCTTACGAAGGAGGCACACACAAAAGGGCCTCAGATTATTATTGCAGGGAGGGTCCAGATTGGTTCACATAGGGAGATACTGCAGTCCTGAGTCATTTGAGCCATCAAATAGTAACCGTAGAAACTCTGAACCAAAGAATTCTAGCCTTTTGCCGCTTGTCAAGAGGCTCCTTATACCATTTGAACAATCAGACAGGCTACACCAAGATTGGCAAGTCAGCTAAAGTTTGCAAGCAACTGAATTGAAGAGGAGAAACCTTTCAAAAGCAAAACAAAAGGCACACAAAGCCAGAACAGGGAATACTCAAACCAAAGTCCTAGCAGATCATTTCCCCCCCCCCTATTATTTTTTACAACTGTTTCTAGATCAAGTTGAGTAACCAATAACCACTGCAAAAGTACAGTGGTACCTCGCAAGACGAAAAGAATCCGTTCCGTGATTCTCTTGGTCTTGCGGTTTTTTCGTCTTGCGAAGCAAGCCCATTAGCGGTTTAGCGGATTAGCGCTATTAGCGGCTTAGCGGATCAGCTGATAAGCGGCTTAGCGGATCAGCTGATAAGCGGCTTAACGGCTTGGGAAAAGGGGGGGGGGAGGAAAAAAACCCTACAGGAACTCGCAAGACATTTTCGTCTTGCGAAGCAAGCCCATAGGAAATTCGTTTTGCGAAGCACCTCCAAAACGAAAAACCCTTTCGTCTAGCGGGTTTTCCGTCTTGCGAGGCATTTGTCTTGCGGGGCACCACTGTATATACAGTGGTACCTCTACTTGCGTTCACCTCTGGTTATGTCTCCTTCGGGATACGTACGTGGCAAACCCGGAAGTATTTTTCTGGGTTTCACAACACACACACATGTGCAGAAGCGCTCTACGTGCCGCGTGCATGCGCAGAAGCGCTAAACCACGCTGCGTGCATGCGCAAAAGCAACACCTCCGGTTACGAATTCCTCGGGATGCGACCGGAGCTCCGGAACGGATCCCATTCGCAGCTGGGGGTACCACTGTACCCAAGGACACAACTGCAATATGCACCCTATGCATTGCCCAGACGTGATACATTTGAACTCAGTAGCAGATGAGGCAGCCTATTGCTCCTTTCAGCCATCTTGAGTGCCATATGTATATAAACTTTAAAAGAAATAATCCCAACTAACAGCAAACTCAGGGAGTTGAGTGCTGACAGAAATCAAGCCAAAACGGGGAGGTATCAGCATGCTACTATCAATAGTAATAATAATAAATAACAATAATATGTTTATTTAAAGTTGGAGGCCAAAAGGCACAGGTCAGAGAGGTTGAAAGATACTCCATAGCCATCAAATGTTGAGTGTCGTATGAAAAGAAAAAAAGGGAAGTGTATCTGTAGAATGGCATACAGCAGGAGGGCACAGCTGGCTGGCACTGAACAAGAGCACTCGTACTGGCGAGGCAAGAATGTATTGCAACATTTTGCTGCAGGTCCCACTTACAATATTTAGCATCTTGGTCTTCAGCAGCAGCCAGGTCCACATCAACAACCAAAGGGGGTGGGAATATGGTCCTTCTTCCAACACACACAAACATCCAAGCTACAGATAAGGTACTGACATTGAGTGCTCAACAGGTCTATATCTAGTACAGGCATAGGCAAACTCGGCCCTCCAGATGTTCTGGGACTACAATTCCCATCATCCCTGACGAGAAGGCCCTCTGCCTGGTTCTCTGCAACCTCACTTCTTGCAGCGAGGGAACTGCCAGAAGGCCCTTGGCACTGGATCTCACGTGTCCAGGCAGAATGATGGGGTTGGAGACGCTCCTTCAGATATACTGGACTGATGCCGTTTAGAGCTTTAAAGGTCAGCACCAACACTTTGAATTGTGCTCGGAAACATACTGGGAGCCAATGTAGGTCTTTCAAGACTGGTGTTATGTGGTCTTGGCGGCCTCTCCCAGTCACCAGTATAGCTGCCCATTCTGGATTAGTTGTAGTTTCTGGGTCACCTTCAAAGGTAGCCCCACGTAGAGCACATTGCAGTAGTCCAAGCGGGAGATAACCAGAGCATGCAGCACTCTGGCGAGACAGTCCGCGGGCAGGTAGGGTCTCAGCCTGCGTACCAGATGGAGCTGATGGGAAGTGTAGTCCAAAACAAAAACAGCTACAGACCCAAGTTTGGGAAACCCTGGTCTAAGTGATGGCAAGCTACTCCCTGTGTAACCACAGTCAGACGTGATTAAGAAATGTTAAGAAGGCTGATAAGCAATCGCAAGCAGGAAAACAGAGTTAGATTTTCAAGCACAGATAAGTGTGCTCTCAATCCAACATGCACACACAGGACTGGAGGGGTACATGCACAGCGAGCATTTCATGGGCACAGATTTTACTATAAAGTGCACACACGGGGACTGCAGCACTTGGAAAAGGCAAGTTTCTCATCCAAGCTCGACAAGTTCCCTTCAACCAACCTGGGCTGGTTTACTATTTATAATTGCTGACTCCTTCAGCACCCACCAACTCCTCCTGAGCATTCAGTCAGAATGGGTGTTATGGAGAGAGTCAATTTTAGTCGTAACACTTCCTTACGACATTGAATTGTGCTATTTACAGGAGTGTTCCAGTACATACCATGGCATTTTAAATATATGCGTGCACACACATCTAAAAATTTGTCAAATCCCAGACATTCTGGCTGACAGCATTTTTTTCTTTGCAGCTATTTAAAATCTCTATTTTGGGGAGCTGGCAAGTGCAACTGTTCTTAACTTTTCTCGCCGTAACAGCCGCAGACCAGGGATTTGCAGAGGAATGTTTTCAAACTGGCAGGTTGCAGGGTGGGGAACAGAGACAAGATGGGTGTCACTGGGGACTGCAGAGCCTAAAAAAATTAACTCAGGCACCCTAGGGCAATTTCCTCTTCCTATTTCAGCTACCCAAAGTAACTTATTATGTGAACAAACTCTGCAAACTTTGGGCTGGTGAGACTAGAGTGGGAAATTTTTCCTGAAATTTTAAAGCCAAGGAGGGAAAAAAATTTCCTGTGAAGTTGGGGGCGGGGGAGAGAGAGAGAGAGAAGGATGAACAGTTGTGTGGGTTTGTTGGAATTAAATATATTTAATACATATTTTCAGATGGAAACCTGGACTCCTTCACCTGTGCCAGATTTAGGGTGGTGCGGTTGGTTCCCTCAGGCAGGGTGCCAACCCAAGGGGGAGATAGATAGATAGATTGAGATAGATAGATGATAGATAGATAGATATAGACAGATGATAGATAGATAGATATAGACAGGAGAGAGAGAGAGAGAGAGAGAGAGAGAGAGAGAGAGAGAGAGAGAGAGAAGAGAGAGAGATATAGATAGATAATCCTATATCTAAAGATACCTACAGAGAAAACCCATTAAAAAGCAACTGTACCAAAATGAATTATTGTGAAACTAAGTATTTAGGGAGGGCGCCAAATTTTGTCCTCACTCACTATGCCGTATTTCCAAAGTTCACCCCTACCTTTCAGAAGAAAGGGCAGAATATAAATTGGATAGAAAATAATCATCAATTTTTTACTTAGTGTGTTAACACTCAATGCACCATTTATAATACATCCTATACATTGGTGCTGATTAGCTGATTGATGGCATTTATTACTGTGCATGTTTACTCAGGAATGCCACTCACTTCAGTCAATGGTGCGTTACTCCCACGGACATGCACACAGGACTGCCAGCCACGTTCAACAGTATGAACATGGCCTAGGCCGCAACCCAATGCACACCGGTGTGTTTGAGCCAACAGGCACCTTATAGTCCTGTGATGCACCACTGGAGACAAGACAAGCAGGCTTAGTTGGGGAGAAACCGCTTCAGCGCCCTCCCAGTACTGCCCCAGCAGGAATCCCAAGGCCATCTTTCCAACACGTGCCCATTTCAAGAAGCCAAAAGTTCCTGCCTTTCCTCCTAGGTCTAGAGAGTCTAATTTCCATACCCCAATAGATATCACCTCTACTGCTCTAAAGGATGCTATCCAATATGGCAGAGGAACAGTGGAAATCAGTTTCTGCAAACAAGCAGACCAGAGGAAACAAAGCAAATATGCCTGCTTACAGTTGACCCGGCTTGCAATACGACACTTTCCACAAATATATTTCCACAAAAGCCAACATTGATGCCGAAATCCAGCATCGCCTGAGCTCTGCGAGTGCAGCTTTCTCCCGATTGAAGTGCAGAGGACTGGGACATTCGAAGGGAAACCAAAATGCTTGTTTACAAAGCTATTGTACTACCAACCTTACTGTATGCTTGTGAAACATGGACCACTTATAAACGCCATCTCCAACTCCTCAAAAGATTCCATTAACATTGTCTCCAAAAAATTTTACACATCACTTGGGAAGACAGGCAAACTAATATCAGTGTACTGGAAGAAGCAAAGATCACCAGTGTTGAAGCAATAATTCTTCAACATCAACTTCGTTGGACTGGTCATGTTGTGCGGATGCCTGATAATCGTCTTCCAAAGCAACTACTCTATTCCGAACTTAAAAATGGAAAGTGTAATGCTGGTGGTCAACAAAAGAGGTTTAAAGACTGTCTCAAGGCAAATCTTTAAATATGTAGTATAAAGGCCAACAACAGGGAAACACTGGCCTGCGAGTGCTCCAGTTGGAGAACAGCCTTTACCAAAGGTGTCATGGGCTTTGAAGACTCTCGAACTCAGGACACAAGGGAGAAACATGATAAGAGGAAGGCACGCTTGGCAAATCCACACTGTGATCAACTCTCACCCGGAAACCAATGTCCCCACTGTGGAAGGACGTGTGGATCCAGAATTGGCCTCCACAGTCACTTACCGACTCATTGTTAAAACTGTGTTTATGGAAGACAATCTTACTCGGCTATGAGTGATCACCAAGGAAAATGACACTCTGAATTCACCTCAAAACATGCCGTTTCTCCCCAAACAGTTCAGAAAGTGCATTATGCATTTCCTTGGCATAAAGGAACATTTTGCCACACACCACACTAAAATATGTGCTGTGCTTTCTGAGCTACTCCCCCAGGTGAGCAGACAGTGCTGTGTCCCTGCTATCCATTTCGGGTACAAGCCAATTAAAACTCCAACATTCTCCCTGTTTATTGGCATTAAAGCAGCCTTTGCAACAATCTCCGTTTCAAATGGGTTTGGCCCTTCTCTGTTGATTTGATCATCCTCATTCTCGCTCTGTCTTGGCTTATTTGCTTTGTTTTGAGCTCTGTTGTGAGCTGTCTAAAGACCTGGGTTTGTAACAGGATCGCAAGCTGTACTATAAAACATTTCAAATAAGCTAAGTATTTGGAACATATTTAACATTAATGCAACTTGGGTGGGAAATTGTGAATCTATCTGTCTGCCTATGTACCTATCTACCTAGACACACACAAACACACACACACACCCAAAAAATACCCATTTCTCTTTATTCTTTATCGCAGATATTCCCAAACTGCTCTGTGGACCACCAGTGTCATTCACATGGTCCACAACATGTCCACATTACATATTCAGATAGGTTTTCAATTGTATTTTTAATCTCTGCTTCCATTTCTTGTACTACATTTTCTTGGGCAAGCTCTACAGCATTCAAATCTAATGCGATAAAACGACATGCAATATATAAACGCAGCAAGAAAAGCACATTTTGAAACCTTACAGCACCTAGCACAGCACATTGCAACCACTGTAAGAAGCAGGCAGGGAGATGATTTAAGTGGTTCACCAAGACCGTCAGCAACATCTGAGTGATCCATGGGGGGAGTCTGGGGAGCACTGCTCTATTTTATTTTGATGGCAGCAAGAGTCTAAAGTCTTTATCCCAGCTGATTCCAACAAGCCCCCTCTGCAAAATGCAAGACTGTGTCGCGATAGCAGTTATGTATTGCAACTGATAGGGTGCATGGTGCGTTAGGGGAGGGGTAGTACCTCTGGTTGGGGACATGTCATGTTCCTTCTGGGGTAGTTTGTCCACCTTTGGTCCCCACTCTGCATTCAACTATCACCAGTGGCTCCTAGAATCTGTGAACATGCAACAGCTGCCACATCCTGTAGCACGTGAAAGTATAGACGGTACCCACTTAGAGTGAATAAGGATCAGGCAGACACAGCTTTGGGGGAAAAGAAGGTGAGGTTTTATTGCTGAGCAATAAAGACCCAGCGGAATCTCTTCCAAAGAACTGGGACCCCGAATGACAGAAATCCTGAGGTCTTTATACCTGAGCAAATCACAGATCATGAGACAATCATGAGACAGTCACGAATCGCCAGCGAAATTTAACCAATTAGCGAGCTTCTTGCCAGGCTTACAGCTCCTGGTCAAGCGCAGAGTTCTACTTCTGCTTTCCGTTGCTTGCAGTGATGCTCTGTCTAACCTCTCCCCTAGTTCTGACAGGACAGGGAGTTTTGGAGATTTTGTGGTTTAGCTCTTCCTGTTCTGTGGATTAATTTAGCCTGCATTTGAGGGGATTTTGTACCAGTGTCTCTGATTCATGTCTTCCCCTTTGTTCAGGTTACACGGATGTTTCTAAGGGAAAGGTCGGTTCTAAGTTGCTGTTCCAAGCAGTTTGCTAAGGCAAAAGCTTTCCTTTGATTCAAAATGGATTATAAAAATACTGTAAGCCCTGATTATGTGGGAGCATATATGAATATATTGATTACTGATAACTGATTATATGAATAGCATAAGGATAGCCCTTCTTTCCTTACCTCAATCCCATGAAATCGGCTTCAACTAGCTGACTAAACCAGGTGAGAGCAGCCGATGGGCCTCATCCATAGCTGTCATCTTTTCCTCTTTTTTAAAGGAAATCCTATTCGGAATAAGGGAATTTCCCTTTAAGCAAGGGAAACGTTGACAGCTACGGCCTCATCCCTTCAGTGAGTTAGGGACTTCCCCTGCATGTGAAGACAGACTCTGGCGGATTGAAAACATTTTCAGCAGGGGGACGGTCCACTGTCCCTCAGACCTTGTGGGGGGCCGGACTCTATTTTGAAAGAAAAAAAGAATGAAATCCGATGCCCCACAAATAACCCAGAGGTGCATTTTAAATAAAAGGACACATTCTACTCATGTAAAAAACACGCTGATTCCCAGACCGTCCGCCGGCCAGATTTAGAAGGCGATTGGGCCGGATCCAGACACCAGGCCTTAGTTTGCCTACCCATGATCTAGGAGAAGGAACACTCCGCTCCTAAATCTCCACTGCCTTGTGGGATACCTTCATGAGAAGAAAAGGCTAAACCCGACACAGATCTGGAGTGGAGTCCCTAAGATGGTTGGATGGTGCCTTGCACGCCTCTTTCCTGCAACTCCTGTAGCCCAGCTGGTGACAAACATGTTGCTCTGCTTTCCTCTGGACCACATCAGCGAGGCTGGGGGTGTGTGTGTCTTGTCGTCTGGGCAGCCCAGGACCCCCATAGACAATACCCAAGCTTGCACCCTAGGGAGGTGTTAAGTTGTGGGTGAACATTTCAGACGACACAGCGATTCTTCAAACAGCTCTTGTTTATTCACAGGCCGAGAACAGAACTGGACTGAAGGGTTCAGCCAACCTGCTTATATAGAGCTCAACTACAAAGCAACAGTAACAACTTTCTGTAACTATCCAATCACTGAACGTCACTTTCAATTCCTTATTTGCATATGTGGACCTGAGTGAAAACTATCTACAGTATCCCCCTGCTGGCCCAGGGTGAGAACTTCAGTACATAACAGGAGGTCTCTTCAGTGCTGCTAAGGCAGCAACTTGACTTCACCCCCAGAGGTACACTCCATTGTCTCTCGAGAAAGACAGGTTCCAACAATTGCCACTGCCTTTTGAGCTCTGAAAGCAGACAGGTTTTGTCCACCGGCGCATGTTATGATTCTGTTGCTTTAATATATTATTATTATTATTATTATTATTATTATTATTATTATTGCCGGAGGGAAAATTCCCTACTTGCTACGAGTGTGCCTAGCTGTATATTACATATTCATATTATTATTATTTTTTAAAAAGGGATGAACAAAGCTAATATTTAAGCTGCGTGAGAAAGGAGGGGTGTGTGAATGAGCCTGATAATTACGCAGGAAATCTGACACTCACACACCCCAAAAACGAGAGAGATTGAAACCATAACAGAACAAATCCTTTAAAAACGGAGCACAGCTTAAACGCACTTTCACTGAGATGTGTGCCTGAGTGGGGGCTGGGGTAACCCTATCAGATGCTTGCATGTGTGCTCAATAATATAATTACAATCCTGCCACTCAGATGCTACAGGATGTTTAGCAAATATTGGCCCACATATGGTAAATATTCATCTCCAAAGGCTCACACCTATGAAAAAGGAATTGGCAGTTCCATCGCTTGGGTGACGGCTGCTCCATCCCATATATCGTCGCCATGGCAACCTGACAGCCTGATCCCCCTCACATTCTCACCTTGCTCGCTTTCTATTCTGGTTTCCATAGAGCAGCTCATCGGAAACAGCATTACACAACCTTTTTTGTTTTGTTTTGTTTCTGATTTTTTTTGCTGTGTGATGGATGTTCCTACCGCTAATTGGTAGAAGGTGTACCAGATGCTACCATGAGGGACATTCTATTTTTCTAAACTCACTTAACCTGCAATTAATAACACAGCCAACCTTGGGATCGTCACGTTCCAAAGTGTTCTAGAAAAGCAAAACAGGAAAATACACAACCTGAGCAAGGAGAGGGACTTATGCGAGCGCGCTCTCTCTTTCTCTCTCTCTCTCTCTCTCACACACAAACACAGTGCCCAGACAAAAATAAAGTTATCCGGTACAGCAATTTACTCATATGCTTACAATCCCCTTAGGGGAAAAGTACAATTTTTTTTTAGCACTATATACTGTTCTCTTTGATGTAAACAAACAAACAAAATACACTACTGAGAAATAAATTGCAAAGAAACAGAGAAAAATGAGAGGAGAAAGGATTGCAATTCCTGGATCCGGAAACAGGGAGAGAGACACAGTTGCCTGTTTCAGATGCCACACTAAGTCAACCCAGGCAGGGTGTGTGGGGGCCTAGGAAAAATAGAGAGGTTGCTCTGTTTGCTGACGATACTAAAATATAAACACAAAATAAACAATGGGTGCAGATGATGTTGACAAGTGGCCTGCTATCAGGGCAATCAGTATTTAAAAATGCTGGCTCTGAATGTGCTTTTATTGTATTTTAATTATTATTTGTAAGTATTTTGTTTCTGTTACTTGGTATTTTAAAATGATTTCGAAATACTGTAAGCCGCCTTGAATCCCAACTTGGGAGAAAGGCATGATATAAATACATTAAACAAACAAACTAACTAATATATCCCCACCCCCATTGTTGTGCTACTGCTGCACTAAAACCATGGCTAGGCTTAGCGTGTCCAATTTTGAGTTTGCGGTTAAGCTTTCTTCAGAAAAGCCACGAGATGGAACCAAGGTTTGCTATCGATGGAGTCCATAAGATTCTCCCTGATATCCCTGACTTCTAGCTAACGGGTTAGCCCAGTTCTCACTTAACGCTAAGCCATGGGTAGGCAAACTTAAGGCCCGGGGGCCGAATCTGGCCCAATTGCCTGCTAATTCCAGCCTGCGGACGGTTCAGGAATCAGCGTGTTTTTACATGAGTAGAATGTGTCCTTTTATTTAAAACGCATCTCTGGGTTATTTGTGAGGCATAGGAATTCGTTCATTATTATTTTTCAAAATATAGTCCGGCCCCCCACAAGGTGTGAGGGACAGTGGACCGGCCCCCAGCTGAAAAAGTTTGCTGATGTCTGCGCTAAGCTAAACCACTTGGCTGTGGGGGGGGGGTCCTCAAAACTCTTGACACCCTTACAAACTACAGTTTCCAGGCTTCTCTGGGGAAAACCATGACTGTTTTAAAGTGTCATGTCATGATCCTGCTATAAATGAGGACGTTTCTCTGTCCACTAACCTAACACGACACCAGTTGCGGCCCATGGAGGGTCTCGTTCCTTAGAATAACTGTGATACAGATTTAATAATAGCAATAACGGTAATAATAACAACAGGATTAAATTTGAAACCCACCCTTCCCCCCCAAGATATTGTGCATGAATACAATCATGTCCTGCTTTCTGCAACAATTCCGGCACTACCAACATCTATGTAGAGGCGCGTTCGTGACTGGAGTTAAATTTTGCTATTTTCCGTCACAAATAAATTAAAATATGGTACGCATCCAAGCACAGATGTCTAGTGCTTTGTGAAAAATGTTTTTTTTTTTAAAAAAAAAAAAAAAAGTTTGTCAAAAGTATCTCATATACAGTACATATATCATCGGTGCTTTGAATAATTATCACAATCACTAACCAGCATTGCAACCCCAGCCAGCTGACTACAGTTCCACAAAATGGACCTAACAATACATTTTAAAGCTGATTTGCATCATGAACTTTTATTATTGTAAGTTTCTCTGTGGGCTTCGCACCTTTTGTTGTCTTGTGGGTCACAGAGCATCAAACACTGAGGATCAAGAACCGAGATCCGCCATAAGACAACAAGGGGCTGTATTCTGTACCTCAGAGAAAGTCTCATGGAACCAAATGCTACTTCCGAGTAGACCTGCGTAGGATTGCACTGCAAGACACGTCCACAACCCGATCCATTCTGTTTTTCTTTTCTTTTTTAAAACTATACCCTACGTATTTTCCGCCAACATCTTTGTAACGTTACGTATGTTCTTTAAGGTGGGTGGAGAGAATAAGACAGAAAAGCTATCTGAAAGTGAACTTTTCTAATTTTGCAGAAGGAAAACTTAGGCGGAAGTTCAGTAGACATTTGATACTGTTCCTGAACTTTGCTTTCCTTAGCTCTATGCGGCATCTAACAATAAATAAATAAAAATCCCTGCGTCAGAGGGAACATACTGCACTCAAGTAGCCTTTGTAGTGAATACTTGGGCAATCACCCGCTTGCAGAAAGGGCGAGCGAGGCCCACGTTGTTGAATCCAGCTGGGTAGGAGGAGGAAGGAGGAGGGCTGAATTCTAGGAATCCTGCTTCCCCAGCCCAAGCCAAGGAAAGTTAACATCTGTGCAACACTAGCAGAGCTAAGAAAATCCTTGGAGATTCTTGCTGCAGGACGAGAACTCCCCATGGGGAAAATGCAACGTGTAAACAAGGCAATTGGCATTTCATGTTTTCATTTTTTTAAAAAAGCATCCTCCACCCACAACATGGAACTGGGCACCTGCATAATGTTGTAGTATATAAACTGATACAGTGGACACTCAGGTTGTGAACGTGATCCGTGCAGGAGACACGTTCGCAACCCGCAGCATTTGCAACCCGCAGTGTCGCAATTGCGCACACGCGGGTTGCGATTCGGTGCTTCTGCGCATGCGCAAAGCGCGATTTAGCGACAGCTGAAACCCAGAAGTAACCCGTTCCGGTACTTCTGAGTTTCGGCAGGTCTGTAACCCAAAAAAGTGCAACCTGAAGCGTCTGTAACCCAAGGTATGACTGTACAGCCATGGCTGCACAAGTTGCTAATTTTCAGACTATATAAGAAGAAGAAGAAGAGTTTGGATTTAATATCCCACTTTATCACTACCTGAAGGAGTCTCAAAGCAGCTAACATTCTCCTTTCCCTTCCTCCCCCTCAACAAACACTCTGTGAGGTGAGTGGGGCTGAGAGACTTCAAAGAAGTGTGACTGGCCCAAGGTCACCCAGCAGCTGCATGTGGAGGAGTGGAGACGCGAACCCAGTTCACCAGATTAGGAGACTAACACTCTTAACCACTACACCACACCAGATTCATAGGTCCTCTCCAACCCCAATGGACACAACCACTAGCAGCACCAAATTCTTTGTGTCTGCTGTTCCGCATGGTTGCAAGTTCACACTCACAGGTACCTCCAACAAAAACACAGTAAAATCCTCCCAAGACTGCCTCTCGCAGTTTGGTGAAACTCATGCTGGTAGCTTCGAGAACACCGTCCAACCATCTTGTCCTCTGTCGTCCCCTTCTCCTTGTGCCCTCCATCTTTCCCAACATCAGGGTCTTTTCCAGGGAGTCTTCTCTTCTCATGAGGTGGCCAAAATATTGGAGCCTCAGCTTCAGGATCTGTCCTTCCAGTGAGCACTCAGGGCTGATTTCCTTAAGAATGGATAGGTTTGTTCTTCTTGCAGTCCATGAGACTCTCAAGAGTCTCCTCCAGCACCATAATTCAAAAGCATCAATTCTTCGGTGATCAGCCTTCTTTATGGTCCAGCTCTCACTTCCATATATCACTATTGGGAAAAGCATAGCTTTAACTATATGGACCTTTGTTGGCAAGGTGATTTCTCTGCTTTTTAAGATGCCGTCTAGGTTTGTCGTTGCTTTTCTCCCAAGAAGCAGGCGTCTTTTAATTTCGTGACTGCTGTCACCATCTGCAGTGATCATGGAGCCCAAGAAAGAATTATCTCTCACTGCCTCCATTTCCCCCCCTTCTATTTGCCAGGAGGTGATGGGCCCAGTGGCCATGATCTTAGTTTTTTTGATGTTGAGCACTTGATAGTATGGGGTAAAGAATTCTGCAGGCGCATTTAGCTTTCAGAGCGATGCCGACTCCAAATCCCAGGAGCCGCAGCCAGCAGGGCTTATGGCTAGGATGATGGGAGATGTGGTCCATCCAAGTTGGAAGGACGCAGGTCCCCCACCCCTTCTGTAAATGGAGCTGTCTTTTAAGAGTGTTCAGAAACTTCAACAGATGCAAAGTGTACAATAGGGTTTGGAGCTCACTTTTTGCTTTTTTTACTCCAATCTGTGCTCAACCGCACTAGCTCCCAGTTGCGATTATAAAATGCAGTGTGTTGCCTATTAAATATGGGGCCAGTTGAACAATCCGATTCCTCAATACTGCTGTGCAATGTGTCTCATGACCCTCAAGAGGCACAAATTGTCAAAAGAGGGGACGGGGACTTTTTCTAATGTGGCACGCAGGTTGCAAAACTCCCTTCCACAAGAGGTTCAGTTGGCTACAGGTCAGCTGCCTGGCAAGACTTTTTCCTCTGGTTTTGCCAAGCTTTCGCTTCTGTTTGCAGTTCTGCCCTCCCCTGCTGATTTATTGCTTTGCCCGTTTTATCCTGCTCCTGGTTTTATTGAAATTCTAATTGTTGACTTTTTAGGACCAAAACAGCAGCTGAAAATGTTTATTAGTCAACAAAGGAGACGTGTCCTTTTTTATTTCCTGCATTTATTAGCTCAACGTTTCTCCCAAGGAGCTTTATGGTGGCATGTATCTCCCCGGCTCCTCGTCTGATCCCCACAACAACCCTGTGAGGCAACTTAGGTGGAGAAGCAGCAGTTAGCCCACTTTGACGACTACACAGTGCTTCCACTCAGTACACTATTTACATTGGACACATATCTACATAACTAAGCCTTGTCACAGAAATGGACCTTCTAGATCAGCGGTTCTCAACCTGTGGGTCCCCAGATGTTGTTGGACTACAACTCCCATCATCCCTGAGCTCTGGCCTTGCTAGTTAGGGGCGATGGGAGTTGTAATTCAACAACATCTGGGGACCCACAGGTTGAGAACCACTGTTCTATTTTTTTTTTTAAATCTTTTTATTAAGTTTCCTTTGTCATTACACCAACAAAAAGAGAACCACTGTTCTAGATGCTTTTAAGACTCCCAGCTCCATTCACTCTGGACCAATAACCATGTTTGGCTTGATGGGGTGTCCTACTTATCTGGAGGAGCCTCAGGTGAGTCATCCGTACTTTAGGACAACAGTTGTTTAAATTTTCTACGGGGATCAATTTAGCACTGAGAATCGGGAGGGTTTAATGAGTCCTTAACTCTTCTTGCACCTGCAACTTCTCCACTCCAAAGCACAGCATTCACACGAGTACGGTACAATCCCACCTTAACGTGGAATTCCAACCTTGCGCAGTTGAAAGCTGGCCGACTGAAATCCCGCAAATTAATTGCACACAAAGCAGGGAGCTTAAAAGCTCATTTCAAGCCAGGTTTTCCCAGTGCAGAAAGAGTTTCTAACTAAGCCAGCTACCTTGCTTATCGGGCTCTGGAAGGCTCTGGGAGATCTTGAAAGTCATTGCGGGAACTCAAGTCAGCCTCGTGACTTGAAAGATGAGGATGGTTTTGCAGAAGATGGTCCAAGGGGTCAGTACAGGTATGCGTGCTTTTGTAGATAAGCACCATCCCTGAATGTAACTGCTGCCCAAGACACTATGGTGCTAAAGAGCTTTTACCTTTACGAAAGGAGCTACCAGAGTTCAGTTATAAGTACCATATTTTTCACCCTATAGGACGCACTTTTTCCCCTCCCAAAATGAAGGGGAAATGTGTGTGCATCCTATGGAGCGAATGCAGGCTTTCGCTGAAGCCTGGAGAGCGAGAGGAGTCGGTACGCACGGACGCCTCTCGCTCTCCAGGCTTCAGGAAGCTATCCGCAAGCCTTGGGAGCCCGGTGGGAGTTCCTGCGGGCCTCCCAAGGCTTGCGGACAGCAGCCTGCAGCCTGAAACCCGGGGAGCGGAGCGGGGCGCACCCCGGATTTGGGCAGCTCTCCACAAGTCTGGGGAGCCCGGTGCGACTTCCCGCCGGGCTCCCCAGGCTTGCGGACAGCAGCCTGCAGCTCGAAACCCAGGGAGCGCAGTGGGGCGTGCAGATAGCAGCCTGCAATCCAAAGCCTGGGGCGCGCTGAGCAGTGCGCCCCGGGCTTCGGGCAGATATCCGCAAGCCTAGGGAGACCAGTGGGAGTTCCCGCCAGGCTCCCAAGGCTTGCGGATAGCAGCCTGTTCTGGGGGCTGGGGAAGCTCGGGCTTCCCCCGCCCCAGCCCCGCACCTGGGGAAAAAATATTTTTTCCCCTTTATTCCCCCCCCCCAAAAAAAAACTAGATGTGGCCTATGGGCTGGTGCGCCCTATAGGGCGAAAAATACGGTATCTGCTTGTAAACACTAGGCTCGGCTCTGACTGACTAAACCGAAAAGCCCCCCTAAATACCTTCGCCTTTTGACAATCTAAGCAGGCGTTCCTTTGTTTCTGCTCTCAAATCCCTAAGCAACTTCTACTACTGCTTCCGCACACATCAGAAGCCGTAACCCAGCTATGCAAAAAATAAAAATAAAAAATAACAAGATTGATGGATTCAGATTTCAATTACCGCTTTCTGCAGTTTCCCCATGCAAAATAACCTGCACAGAACACAATTTATCTGCGAGCCTGAAACTCTTGCATATACGAAGCCAATTATTTCCTAAGTACAGCTGACGCTGACAAAACAGCGTCAACCTGCACTCAGATTTTGGGCCTTCACACACAAGAACAAACCACCTCTTTAGATTGTGAATCTTGTGGTAATGTATGGCCTTCCCCTCACCTAAAACACTTACTCACCGACGACTTTTTAAAGCCAGGGGCCATGGTTGGAACTGGCCAAGATTTAAAAGGTTAAAAGCAGTCGCTTCCCGCACTGACTCTCTCCTGCATAAACCCAAACATGGCAAAAGTGCATTTAAAGAGGTCTGCCATACACCTGCAATCTCCCGGACATAGCCGGGATCCAGTTAACAAACATGGATACATATGCTATAAGGTTATTTAGTTAAATAAATTGTTTAAATTGTTATTAAGGAAGTGATTCTTTTTCACCTTCCAATGAAGTACAGCAGAAAAGTTGTCAAAATATAAACAGTTGACTTATTATACCTCGCAATAATTTCATAATTATCTGCCAATGTATTTCTAATAGTAAAACCAAATCAGTAATTTTTGACTACTCTGAAAATTTATTGCTCCAAAAATGAAACCTCCATCTGGTTTTAAATATTAAGATTATACCAACAAGAATGAGTCTTTCTGTAAATAAAAAAAAATGATTTAAATCAAGTCCTACTGACTAGTGATTTAAATCGTGATTTAAATCGATTTGATTTAAATCAAATCCACCCTGCTTCCAAGCAAGGAAACCAGCTATATATCTACACACATGTAACACCTAGCTCACAAGAATCTGGGAAGTCGCTCCAAAGTCTTCATTAGCCATGGGCTGGAGCAAAGGTCGCCTTACCAAGGACTGAGAACCAGTGAACTTTACCACCAAGTGTTGTTTTCTCTGATCAACGGAGACTATAAATTCATTTTGGGATTCACACCACAGATCCCTGAATCCCTGAAGCCTTGTCTTCTATGGCTGTAATTTGGAAGATAAAAATTCTCTTAAAAAGAGGGTGAGGGAGAGGGGGGTGGAATGGTCTCCAAACTTATTATTTCCATGAATTAATTTTGCTACTGTTTCCATAGGATAGCAGGTAAAATCTGCCTTCTAGCAACCCTGACATCTACAATTCTTTATAATCGCATTCTATCAAGACTCGGAATTCTGCTTTCTAAACATTTTGCTAACAGTACTCATTTATTTTCTTTTTCCATTCTTTTCCCGGTAAAACCAGAATAACCTCAAAAAACAAACAAGCATTCTTTCAAAATCTCAATCTCTGATTAAAATTGGGCCCCAACCCTTAAATTAACCAAAAATGTACATTATTTAATACGGGTTAGAAGTCAATTAAAGTATATGTTCCCAGCAACTGAAGTTAAATGTTCTCTTTATTTAAAGGCATCTTTAGGATTTAAACAAAGACACAGTCTCTCTCTCATTCTGGACATCTGACTTTAAACTTTGACCACATTTCACGTTTCAATTTTCAACAAAAGTTCTCCGCTTACTGTGAACTAAAATTTGTCGATTTTCCACTTCCTCTTAAGCTGAGAATGAGTGCTAACACACGAATAATCAAGTTATTTAGAACTCAGAGTCAATCAGCTACCAAAACAGGAATGTCTACACTTGGTGCAGCGTTTTGAGCATTGAACCAAAGTTCTTAAGGCCAAAAATTTAAAAACAGTACATAAACATCAGTGCTGGTGAAGCAGTGGAGCTTCACACATAAACAGAGTGGTAGCATAGAGCCATTAATGGCTACTACAGTGGTACCTTGGTTCTCAAACTTAATCCGTTCCGGAAGTCTGTTCCAAAACCAAAGCGTTCCAAAACCAAGACGCGCTTCCCCATGGAAAGTAATGCAAAATGGATTAATCCGTTCCAGGCTTTTAAAAACAACCCCTAAAACAGCAATTTAATGTGAATTTTACTATCTAACAAGACCACTGATCCATAAAATGAAAGCAATAAACAACGTACTGCAGTCACACAATCAATCAATCAGTAGCTGAACTGGGTTCCACACAGTCACCAAATATATATATATATATACATACACACACACACACACACACACACACACACGTGGACGCGGGTGGTGCTGAGGGATGCAGGTGGCGCTGTGGGTTAAACCACTGAGCCTAGGGCTTGCCGATCAGAAGGTCGGCAGTTCGAATCCCCACAACGGGGTGAGCACCCGTTGCTCTGTTGCTCTGTCGCAGCTCCTGCCAACCTAGCAGTTCGAAAGCACGTCAAAGTGCAATTAGATAAATAACAATTAGATAAATAGGTACTGCTCCGGCGGGAAGGTAAGCGGCGTTTCCATGCTCTGCTCTGGTTCACCAGAAGTGGCTTAGTCATGCTGGCCACATGACCCGGAAGCTGTACGCCGGCTCCCTCAGCCAATAAAGCGAAATGAGTGCCGCAACCCCAGAGTCAGTCACGACTGGACCTAATGGTCAGGGGTCCCTTTACCCCCCCCCCCTCTCTCTCTCTCTATATATATATACTTCTGGGTTTGCAGTGTTGGGTTCCAAGCTGTTTGAGTAACAAGACATTTGAACACCAAGGTACCACTGTAGTCATGGTGGCTACGTGCTCAGAAGCAATACGTCTCTGAATCCTTGGGAACCAACAGGACTTTTATGCTAAGCCGGGAGACCTGCAGGATCAGACCACCTCTCATCCAACGTCCAGTTTCCCACAATCAGATGCCATGGGAAGACCGCAAGGAAGACATGAGGTGTGTGCATGCCCCGATGCCACAGGAGCACAGAAAAAAAGCTCCGCTCCAGAAATCTCAACTTCCTTTCATTATAAGCCTTATTCAGCTCTAACCATTTTTTATTTTTTATTTTTTGCAAAATGTGCGTGGAAACAT
The DNA here is from genome assembly GCF_964188315.1 of Podarcis muralis. Taxonomy (NCBI): domain Eukaryota; kingdom Metazoa; phylum Chordata; class Lepidosauria; order Squamata; family Lacertidae; genus Podarcis; species Podarcis muralis. The sequence goes on along the minus strand of NC_135660.1, from coordinate 12,043,333 downwards.
CCTCTGCCTTGGTTGGCAAGAAACAGCAGAAAGGCAGGATATAAAAGTATACGACACAATGTAATGCCCAGTTAAATTTCAGGCGTCTGGTGCGGTGCTGGAGATTTGCAGAGGGTAAAGCCTCAAAGACATACTTATAAGTCTATGAAGTGGACTTAGACCACGTTGTTCCGACTATGCCGAGTTGGCGAAATTAACTGGGAAAATTTGGAACCAGCAAGACCAGACTTTCCTGAAAGATTGGAAGAAATTTATGATATATTTGAAAGACAACTGTAATCAATTGACATCGCTTGTAGGGTTGCAAGAAGTTTTGTAAGGAGAACTATATGAATTATTGCGAAAAAGGACTAACAAGGAGTTTATTTAGGATTTTATAGCAACAACTATTAAAATAAAATGCAAAATCAGAAAGGAAGTTAGAAAACCATTAGTGGAGGTTGACGGAAGTCCTAGGCTGTGATTGCCAAAGGTTTGTTATATTGTATAAGGTTATAAGATGGGGTGTTATGTTTGGAAAACATGTGCAAAAACCAATAATACACACACACACACACACACACACACACACACACACACACATCTCCGAACTGTTTACACCACTTGCAATGGCTCTCTGGGGGGTTTCCAAGTGGGGTCTTACCCAGCCCCAGGGTTGTGTTGGGGTTTGCAAAGCAAGTGGATTACCACTGAGGTCCAGTGTCCTCAACCATGCGTCAACCCGGCAGACGCAGAATTATGAGAAATGCTTTTAAAGAAGCGCAAGAGAGGATTAGGGGTAAAATACCGCATTACAGGCAACTCCCTATTTACGCAGGAGTTACATTCCGAGGCACAGCACACGTCAGTGAAATCTCATTTATCTTCGAAATACCATTGGGAAAAGACCATTGTAAATACTTCCTCCCCCTCTGGTGACGTTTCTGGGCCACCTCCAGGTTCAACGCGAGGCACATATGTGCAGTCACGCACATATCGAACGTGTGTAAATGGGGAGCTAGCCTATAATTGTGTAATTTAAACAGGTTGCAGAATCAGTTACTTTTTTTTGGGGGGGGGGTAATGTTTAGCTTCACTTCTTAAGCACACAGACCTAGAAGCAACTCCTCCTTAATCGCACACTATATATAGGCCAGCGGTAGGCAATCTAAGGTCCGGGGGCCGGATGCGGCCCAATCGCCTTCTAAATCCAGCCTGTCAACGGTCTGGGAATCAGCGTGTTTTTACATGAGTAGAATGTGTGCTTTTATTTAAAATGCATCTCTGGGTTATTTGTGGGGCATAGGAATTCATTCATATTATTTTTTTTTTCAAAATATAGTCCAGCCCACCACATGGTTGGAGGGACAGTGGACTGGCCTGCAGCTGAAAAAGGTTGCTGACCCCAAGAATCTGTGGTTCTGAATCATGCACTAGGGCTGCACAATACAGCGTCCAAAAGCAGTTTGAAGTCCGTATCAGTCCAATCACGGGCATAACTAGCTGCCTTCGGAAGGCAGAAAGCTGCCACCCTTTCAGTACAGTCATACCTCGGGTTATAGACGCTTCAGGTTGCGTTTTTTCGGGTTGCAGACCATCAAAACCCAGAAGTACCGGAACGGGTTACTTCTGGGTTTCAGCGGTCGCGCAGGCGCAGAAAAGCTAAATCGCCCTTTGCACATGCACAGACGCGCTGAATCACAACCCATGCGTGCGTAGATGCGCCGCTGCGGGTTGCAACTGTGCATCCCGCACGGATCACCTTCGCAACCTGAGCGTCCACTGTATTTCCAGACAGCTGCTTCAACATAGGGCCAATCATATCATTTCAGACCAAGCAGAAACTCTGGGCGTTAGCGCATCACCAGGTCGCTGTGTCAGTCAAGCCCCCGCAGCAAAACGTGGCTGAAACACTCCAGTGGAGCTGGCATTAAATTGCCACTTCTGCCCAGTCAAGAAGCTGTCAGGTCTGCTTCCTCAAAGCCTGGGAATTTCCTAAGAATGCTGAAGGAATCTGCCAAACAATGATAATGCCCACATCGCAACACACATGCTTGCTAGGCGGACTGCAAGAATGCCACGGCGTCAGGTTGCAGTGGGAAGGAAGTGGGAGACATTGTAAAGCAACTCATTAAGAGCACCCAAGAGAAAAACCCTTTTCTCAAAGACAGGCTTCGCGCCAGGTAACGGAAAGCACGATTCAGCAGAAACCACCCGCTCCAAACAAACGCAGATAACGCTCCGAAAACAAGATGCTACAATGCACAGATAAAGAAGCGGAGTCTGAGAGAGGACAGAGCAGGAGGACTGAAGGATGTCGAGTTTGCAGTGTCACCAAAAATGGGGGGGGGGGGGAGGAGAATATGTCCTCTATCAAGCACTTGATGCTGGTGAGCAGTTCTGATGAGACTGGCAGATCAGAGCCTTTCCTGCTGACTCAAGCTGCAAACTGTAAACAGCAGCCATCGACAAGGTTGCTGTGAGCACTTATCATCGCTCTCATTTATGACTTCCGGGTTGCTGCCTCCCAGAAGCCACTAGCTTCTACCCTAGAGAGCAAAACCTGAATTTGGGTCCTGTGTTTCTTGATATGTACTGCGTTGACTTTTTGCGATCTGCTCTCTAAAATTATTTCCTTTATTATTGTAATTACTCAATTGCATTTGCATTTATTCAACTGCTTGTTGAGCTGCCATATTATTGCATTGCGGTGTTAGTAAAAGAACGTAATGAGCTGTCCTGATGGATCAGACTAAGGACCCATACGGTCCAGAATCCTGTTCTCAAGAATGGCCAACCAGGTGTGCCTGTACAAAACTGCATCTCCCTCTCCTGTGGTTTCCAGAAATTGGCATTCAGAAATGTACTGCCTTTGATTGTAGAGGACCCATCATGGCTACTAGCCATTTGTCTTATCTTCTTTTGAAGCCATCTAAATTGGTAGCCACCAAAAGGACTATTGTTCTCTTGGCATGTGTATATTGACTAACATGGTACTTACTTGGGGCCACGTTACTTAAAAGGACTACCTAGGCCGCTATAAAATTCCACCAAGGATCCCAAATCCATTGCAGAGGCCCTACAGGTACGTTTGCCAGGCAGGTATTTTTATTCTGTTGGTTTTTCTTGCAATTTTATACTGCCTTTCTTCTGCCACGGGACCCAAAGCAGAGTACATGTGTAGTTCCCCGCCAATCCCCCATCCAGGCATTGGCCAAACCCAAACTGCTTTGGGTGGAATAGTGGAGCATGAAACTCTTCATCTTAGGGTCATGCGTTCCAAGTCCCACATTGGGCAAAAGATTCCTGCATTGCAGGGGATTGGACTAGATGACCCTCGTGGCCCCATCTAACTCCACATTCCATGATTCCATTTTAGGGCCAGCAAGGTGATGGGGTTGTGTCTCTTCTGGCCATAAAGAGATCCAAGTAGGGTTGCCATATGTCCTCTTTTTCCAGGACATGTCCTCTTTTTCAAGTCAGCAAAGGTGTCCCTCTTTTTTGCTCTTCAAAATATGGCAACCCTAGAAAGGTCTCTCCCCCCAGCTATGACGCTTCCTCCCAAGATATACTATCAGCCCCTTCCTTGGTAATGCTTAGGACAGTTCATGATTACAGTGGTACCTTGGTTTACAACCATAATCCGTTCCGGAGGTCCATTTGTAAACCAAAACAGGTTGTAACCCAAGGCGAGCTTTCACCAATGGGGCCTCAAAAAAAAATTGATCGTAATCCAAAAAAAGGGGGGGGGATTAATCCAAGAAAAGGTTGCAAACCGAGACACGCACTTCCAGGTTTGACGTGTTTGTAATCCAAAACGTATGCAAACCAAGACGTATGCAAACCAAGGTACCACTGTACTTTTATAAAAACTAAAAAAATGAACTAAAAAGCAGACGCTTCTGCTTTTAGATTTAATAATGGTATGGCTGGCTGCGATATATATTGATTTGAAATGTTTTTGATGTTTACTATTATTGTGATTGTGCTGCTTATATTTTATAACAGCTTTGAATGTTGTGAACTGATGTGGAAAATGCCATAGTTTGAACAGTGGCAGGTATAATAAATGTTGATGCCTTGCTGTTGAGAGCCACATGGCGCTCAGCTTTCTTGCTGGCAAAACCTAAAGCAAATGTGAAATCCAATCTACAGAGGCACTGGGAGCCTACCGAGAAAGATTTCAAGCTCACTCCCCCTCTTCCCATCCTTCCAACAAAATGTGATGCGGCAATGGGTCTGGTGGAAGCAAAGACATTCCCGGTACCATCTAACTGAGCTCTGTTATGCTAAATGGGCAGGTGGATCCCTGATGGCCATTGGCTGAGCTGATCCAATCCAAGAGAGCAGCCGGACCGGGATCGAAGGAAAGCCGGTTGGAGGGACAGAGTTGGAGACTTGGGAAAAGGATGACTGAAATAAAAGACCTTCCAGAGCAAGACAGATGAAAACTCTCAGAGTCTAGGGAAAACAGATTTGGGCAGACAAGAGGAACGCACATGGCCAGGAGGCTGGTGTTTACATATTGATTTGAAACCAGCAGCTGAGTCTTTGGCATCAGGCCTCTAGGTCAGTTTAAACGGATTATATCCAAGTTGTAGAATTTAAGGTGCTGGTCTTCCAACTGAAGTTTTCAGGGACGCGGGTGGCGCTGTGGGTAAAAGCCTCAGCGCCTAGGGCTTGCCGATCGAAAGGTCGGTGGTTCGAATCCCCGCGGCGGGGTGCGCTCCCGCTGCTCGGTCCCAGCGCCTGCCAACCTAGCAGTTCGAAAGCACCCCCGGGTGCAAGTAGATAAATAGGGACCGCTTACTAGCGGGAAGGTAAACGGCGTTTCCGTGTGCGGCTCTGGCTTGCCAGAGCAGCGATGTCACGCTGGCCACGTGACCCGGAAGTGTCTCCAGACAGCGCTGGCCCCCGGCCTCTTGAGTGAGATGGGCGCACAACCCTAGAGTCTGTCAAGACTGGCCCATACGGGCAGGGGTACCTTTACCTTTTACCTTCCAACTGCTGAGCAATGACCTGACCAAAAGCATCGCATGAGCAACGCAACGGCCATTTTCCTTTCCTCCTTCTTTGCCACCCATTTGATTGGGGGTGAGGAAAAACCATGCACAAATGGGGGGGGGAGAGAAGGACGGTGGGTGGGTACCACATCTACATAAGCCACTCAACTGCCTGCTCTGGATGGGATCATACTCTGGTTCTGACTCTGGTTCGTTCCGGCAGCACACTTCCTATGCTATTAAAACTCAGAGCAAAATTGGGGGGGGGGGGATATATATTCTGTGCAAGTATAATGCAAAAGTTCTGCAGGTGGATGAGCAGCAGAAGGGAAACGGTAATTACTGTAAGGGAGGAAATATATATTCGTTAAACGTATGCTATATAATGCAGTAGGAAAAGGAAATAAAAACATCATGGAGGTAAGGGAGCTCAAAAACGTCAAGGGAAATACGTGTTTAAATTGAAGTTAGTTTGTTAAAAATTTCTGAAATTCAACAAAAGAGTAATACAGTGGTACCTCGGGTTACAGACGCTTCAGGTTACAGACTCCGCTAACTCAGAAACAGTACCTCAGGTTAAGAACGTTGCTTCAGGATGAGAACAGAAATCGCGTGGCGGCCAGAGGCCCCATTAGCTAAAGTGGTAACTCAGGTTAAGAACAGTTTCAGGTTAAGAACGGACCTCCAGAACGAATTAAATTCTTTTACTGTATAAAGTAAAAAAAGAGTTAGGCAGGTGGGGAAGAGAAATTTCTAGCTGCTGTACATTAGGCTACAGACTGCTCCCCTCCCTTCCTCCTTGTGTCAAGGAAAAACAAATCACCCCTGCTCACAAATGAACAGGAGCAGCGGCAACAAAAGAGCAGAAGGCTTCTGGGAAAGGACGAGAAGAGATGCATTAACCGAAGAGTGTTATGTAACCGCAGATCTTTGCACTCTCCAATATCGCGTACGCCACAGAGGGATTGGAAGTTTTCAGTCCAAACAATGAGAATCCAAACAATGCTTTGCTTTTCAAATGGCAGGGGTTGTGTTTAAAAGAATTCAAGGACCGTGCACAATTGTGCACCTACAGGAAAGTGGGGCACCCTCAGCTTCTTGGGGAAATGCAGGGGCCCATCAAGAGCTGCTCTAGTGTGCAGCCCAGAGGGAGTGCACTCTGTGACGAGCCCCGAGTTCAGATCTCAACGCAGCCAAAAAAGCAAAAAGGCAGGTGTCTTGGTCCCAGCCCCTTTAACCCTTCTTCCGCACAATTAAAAAAAGCACAATTATTCATCTTCCAAGGTCATTATGAGAAGGGATACTGAGCGTTTAAGATAAATTATCATTGAGGGCTTGGTAACCTGGAAAGGTAATCTCATCCAAGAGAAGGAAAACTCCAAATCTCCGCTGCCTTACAGGCTCTCTTTGGCAGAAGGAAAGGCTAAAGAGAAAACCCTTCACAAAAGTGGTGTGGAGTTCCTAAGACAGTTCTATGCCTCCTTCCGGCAACTCCTGCAGCCAAGCTGCTGCCAAACATATTGCTCTCCTTTCCTTCGGTCCACATCAGCAAGGGGAATCTTGTCATCTAGGTGGCCCAGGGCCTCCACATACACTGCCCAGTCTTGTGCCACAGCGAAGTCATTTCAGTGCTGCTAACGCAGCAAAAAACAATGAGGTATGACTTCGCCCCCAGAGGCACACTCCATTGTCTCTCAAGGTGCCTTGCATCTTGTAATCGCAATGTGCAGAGGTACCTCTTGTTAAGAGCTTAATTCGTTCCAGAGGTCCATTCTTAACCTGAAACTGTTCTTAACCTGAGGTACCACTTTATCTAATGGGGCCTCCTGCTGCCATGCGATTTCTGTTCTCATCCTGAAGCGAAGTTCTTAACCCGAGGGAACTACTTCCGGGTCAGCAGAGTCTGTAACCTGGAGTGTCTGTAACCCGAGGTACCACTGTACTTGCAACCGCTCCCTCTGCAGCCTGCGGGGCAGGCCAGGAGGTGCATTTAACCAAGTCTCTGACATCCCTGTGTTTTCAAGTGTTCAGAGAGAGACGCGGAAAACCTCGGCTCACCACTCCACAAGCAAGTGGATCCCCCTGTGGGGTGCATGCGGTACCCATGATCTTTTTCCACAAGTAACCTGCGCATGGGAAAATGTTCCTCTGCACCACCATTACCATTTTTAAAAATGGTGCCGTCGCAACGACCGTAACCCAGGTTTAAGGTGCCACTTAGCAATTACTGTATTTTTCACCCCATAGGACGCACCGGCCCATAGGACGCATCAAGTTTTTTGGGGGGGGGAAATAAATGAAAAAAAAATTATTTCTCCCCCAGGCGCTTGTGGGGCCGGCAGCGGGGAGAAGCGCTCTTCTCCCCGCAGCCCGCCTTCAGACCAGGTCCAGGGACAGCGGGAAGACGCGCTGCGCCTCCCAGCTGTCCCCGGAGCTTGTGGGGCAGGCAGCGGGGAGAAGCACTCTTCTCCCTGCCGCCAGCCTTGAGATCAGGTCCGGGGACAGCAGGAAGACGCGCTGCGTCTCCCAGCTGTCCGCGGAGCTTGTGGGGCAGGCAGCGGGGAGAAGCGCCCTTCTCCCTGCCGCCCGCCTTGAGATCAGGTCCAGGGACAGCAGGAAGAGGCGCTGCGTCTCCCAGCTGTCCCCGGAGCTTGTGGGGCAGGCAGCGGGGAGAAGCGCTCTTCTCCCTGCCGCCCGCCTTGAGATCAGGTCCGGGGACAGCGGGGAGACGCTGTCTCCCCGCCGTCAGCCTCCAAACCACTTCGGGAGACAGCGGGATGGCGGCGTTCCGCCTCCCTCTGTCCCTCGACCTTGTGGGGCTGGCGCTGGGGCTCTCCTGAAGCCTGGAGAGCCCCATAGGACGCACACACACTTCCCCTTCATTTTTGGAGGGGGAAAAGTGCGTCCTATAGGGCGAAAAATACGGTATATATCCGATTTTTGAACACGGTTACAAGAACAATGGAGCAGAGGGGGAAATAAGCAAAGCTAACCAGCAACAGGCAATCAAGAGATATAATTAATATGGAGGGGGTTTTTCAGTGTGGGTTTTTGCACTGAACAAAATGCAGAAGCCGCCATGCTGCACGGAAAACCCTAATAAGAAAAAGGGTCATCTTCACACTGTCATTTAATGCTTGTTTACAAAAAAAGACTGGGGAAGTGGGCAACCTGACGGTGGATTCCAAGTGATTATAATTATGTCCCCTGGCGAGTTCCAGGAAGTCAGTAGAAAGGCTGAAAAGAATCAACTCTCAGAGCAAGCTTTTTGCAGCCTTCACTCAGCATTCATATTTCCATCTACTATGAAATGTCAATTCTACTCATCAGTGGAAGCAAAATTCCCTGTCGCCCAAGTAATTAAGAAACAATGCAAAAACTTGCAATTTTCCGCAATGCAAGTAAACATGCAATTACGGTGGAAGTAGCGTTTTCAGAATGGAAGACTGCAATCACATACTGAAGCTTTCAGGGCCCCTTGTTTAAAAGAAGAAGAAGAAGAAAGTATGTACAGGACAAAGACAATGCATGCAAAAAAGGCTTTCATAATGGAAAAGGCTGTCAAAAACAGTTCTCACATTGGACTATACTCCATGCATTTTACCCTCTGCCAAAGCTGGTGATAACACATCAGTAATCTGAGCCAACAGCATTTAAAAAGAGGGGAAGGGAGGAAAGCCCAAAATACTACACAAACAGAACACTTTAATAAAAACAGTGGGTGTCCATAATGCAACAATATAGGTGAATTGACCCTTCCTCGCCCGTGGTGCGATCCAGGACTTCAACAGCTCTCCTGGGCGCAAGCCTGAGCAATGCAGCTATTTGAGTACTTTTGAATGCCAACAACTACCATTTAGCAGTTGGCCACGTTCACCGTTCTCTTTGTATATTTTCACATGCAGTGGCTTTTCCCCACACAGAGAATCCTACCACAAGTGGCATGCCAGTTTACATTACCAGACTGGCATGTGGAGAAGGGCCCATGAACAGGTCTTAATGGCCCTTGATGGCTTTGCCACAAGGTCTCATATAATCCACAAGCAGCCTTGGGAACTGCAAGACGTAATGCTAATCAGGTATTTGCAGAAGGCAGGTAGTTGCAGGCAGAACGTATACATACAGCAAGGTCCAATTTTATTGTATTTGAGCAACAGTGATGGTGTGACATCATGGGCCATTCCTGGGCTACCTCCAACCTTTAATGGATTTTAGGTTACATGAAAATCTGCCCTAGAGGCAAGTGTTCAAAATTTGCCAGGTGCCAGCAGCATTTTGCTCCTGGCCACTTGCAACCAAGTGATGACGCTTAGGAGCCAGGACAGTGGCTGACGTCTTCACCATCTGGAGATGAATGCCTGGGGATCCTTGGATTTTGACTGATTTTTCACATCAGCAACGCATCCTGTAGAATTCTACCCACTATATTTTAACTGCACAATCAGAATGAATTTCAGAAACCAAAAAGTTGTATTGAAAAATATGGCCAGGCCCGAAAATGGCATCTAGGCAGACTGTAAGGTTTAAGGAGCCACTTGATGCCTAGTTTGTGTATCTGAGTTTCTGACACTGCCTAGAGGGTGTGGGTTAATGTAGGATCTCATCAGCTTGCTCCTACCAATCTGCTCTAATGCATATAGTGTGCTTGCAAGCACAATTCAGAAACAAGCAGGAATTTCAAATGCATGCAGATTATCTGCCCCAAAATAACAAGCTCGTGTTGCTAACATGAGTGATTAGCAAGGGGTGGGGGGAGGCCTTTATAGGCAACTAGTGTTGTTGCAAAGCTGTTATGTTTCAAAGCAAAACACATTGATCTTACGACTGCTCCAAATTACTCTGCATTTCTTGGCATCTCTGAAGAGGCAGGCTTCAAATTTTTAGATGCTCTCCACCAGGCAAGCATTTTGCTCAGCAAAGGCAAACAAGATTCAGAAAAAGAGGAGATGAAAAGGTCATCTGGTCTACTGGGTTTCACCTGGTGACTGCTGCAACAGACAACATCACCGTAACCAAGCATCTTAATGAGAGGGAAGAAAGGGAGAGGAGGAGGAGGAGGAGATCAAAGTTAAAATTGAGACCCACGATGCAGGCACCTGTCACAAAATGCACAAATAAGGAGAAGTCAGGGATAACGAAGGGAAATGTGTTCTAAATGCCCGACACTCAAACAAGCACAGAATTAACGGCTGGGAAACTAATCACCTAGAAGTCTAGATGACGAGCGCCACCAAATATTTTCAGACACGAGTTTTCCAGCCGTGTGTAAGCTGCCACATGGAAATCAGTCAGAGGGTCCTGGAACTTTTATTCCGCTACCTAGGAATTTTAAATATAGTTCTATGTCCAAGCACCTTCCCACCACCATGGAGCAAGAACACCACTCAACACAACATTTGCTGGATTCGTGTGCCATCGAGAGACTGGCAAATCAGACTACTTGTCCAATGGCAGCATTTAGAGACGAAGAAGTTTAGCCTCCAAAAGATGCCAACTAGAGCAGCGAAGTTCCCAGGAAGTCTGCCTAACTGGCGTGCGTAAGATCGTAGTAGGGACGCGGGTGGCGCTGTGGGTTAAACCACAGAGCCTAGGGCTTGCCGATCAGAAGGTCGGTGGTTCGAATCCCCGCGACGCGGTGAGCTCCCGTTGCTCGGTCCCTGCTCCTGCCAACCTAGCAGTTCAAAAGCACGTCAAAGTGCAAGTAGATAAATAGGTACCGCTCTGGCGGGAAGGTAAACGGCATTTCTGTGTGCTGCTCTGGTTCGCCAGAAGCGGCTTAGTCATGCTGGCCACATGACCCGGAAGCTGTATGCAGGCTCCCTCTGCTAATAAAGCGAGATGAGCGCCGCAACCCCAGAGTCGGCCACGACTGGACCAAATGGTATGGGGTCCCTTTACCTTTAAGGTAGTAGTGGTTAATCTGTGGCCCACAACCTCTTGTTGGGCTTCCAACTCCCAAAAGGCCCAAGCAGCATGTTCACTAGTCAGAGATGATGGGAGATGGAGTCAAACACCATTCAGAGGTCCACAGCTTAGCCAAATATACATCTCGAATCCCTGTATGCTACTTCTCCACCTCCCCTGGTTTCCAAAAATACAAAAGTACATTCAAACAAGAGATTTGGGGAAGGAATATTACGCATGTATTTATTTATGTCACAAAAAAGCTTTCCATCATCTCAACTGACAATGGCGCTTCCTTACTAGATGTGTCTATGTGAGAGTGTCCAGACACACAAGCGTGTGCACACACAAACACAAATATTAGAACTGCCTAAACAGAAATAATGCAACGGGCAACCCATGAGAAGCCACCTTCAGTGAGGGACTTCCTTTTGTCTTCGACAGATAACCAAAGTGCAAAAAGCAACAACATCCGCCTAGCAGGATAGAGCAAAACCCGAACTGCAACCGCACATCCATCCTTGGCAATGTGTGCCGGTGTTATGAAGGTGTGCAGGCCGCTGAGAGGAAGTTTGAGGTCATTGCTGCAGTTCCTCAGAACGCTGCAAGAGGTTGCGAAACAGCTTTTTTTAAAAAAAAAAAAAAGGGAAAGGAATAAAAAGAACGAACTCTTCTTCTCTTATCTTGCTAGGGATGAAAGGAAGTGCCTCGTTAAATCTGTAATGTGGGAACCAAAGCAACAGCTACAATGTGTGGCCTGGAGATTAGAATATGATTTACAAGTGACCTGTAGGCGTCTGCTCCCCCGTCCTCCACAGTCTTTCAGCCGAGACGGAAGCAAGACTTAAAGCAGCGTACAACCGTCCAAAACTATGGTTCTGTAGGGCCTACAATCTATGTACGCCATCTGGCTGTACCTACCGCAGTGGCCAAAGGCCAAGCTTCTGTGCAGGCTGCAAAAAGTCAAGTTAGAAAGAGGAGGCGGTAGGTGGGCGACAGTGCATTTGTCACCCAACCCCATCAGGAAGCAAGAAGCAACACATTTGCGGAAAAGGAAGGAAAGCCCGACAGGCTTCGCCAACCTGGTTCCCTCCATCGGTGAGACTACAACACCCATCAGCCCCTGCCAGCTGGTGGGTGTTGTAGTCCCACAGCTGGAAGGCATTGCCTCGGATGCTTGCCCCACCTGAAGTTCCCATCCTGTACGTGCCACGAGATTCACTTGCTTCAGAGGTACCTCCACTGTTCCGAATGAAACGCGAAAAACGTCATCATAATAAGCTAAGTGAAGGAAGAAAGACTTCAGAGGAGGATCCGGCAATCTGCACGGCCTGTTTGAACAAGCTAAGTTTGGAACTTGTAAGATCCAGTTCTGAGTTAATACAAGGTGTTTCTAATCCCCTCTGCTGCAGAGAAAAAGCTGAGCCCAAGTTTACATCATACACTTTAAAAAGCAGGGGAGGGTGAGGGGGTGGGCAGAAAGCAGTGAACTTCTACAGCACACCGGGCTCGTCAATCTGAAATCCGGAGAGCTTTTACATTCCCACTAAATCTGAGTGACGAGTCAAGTGACAAGCTCGGGGGACAGAGGGGAGGCGCAGCGCCGCCATCCTGCTGTTCCCCAACCTGGTTTGGGGGGGGGGGAATAAAGGGGGGGATTTCCTTTATTTCCCCCCAAAAAAACTAGGTGCGTCCTATGGGACGAAAAATATGGTAAAATTTTCTGCCTCTTCTATTCCCCTATCTGCCAGAGCAAGTGGGTTTCCAAGTAAGATGCCAGTAAAAGTATATATACACTGGGGTGGGGAGTAAAGAAAAGAAAACAAAGGCAATAGAAGATGTTTTGACTGCCTCATTTCCCAATTCAATGGGGGAATTGTGTGTGTGAAAAACAAAAAAGTAAACTGCACTTGTCTATGTTACAGTACGATAACTCTTAATTTCTTCTCTTCCTGAGACAAGTTGACTTCAGACAGGTCCATGTTTTGCATGAACTTTGTATGTATTTGTATGTATACAAATAATTACTATTCCTATTATTAATTTGCCACTAACTTTTACACAGGCTGGAATTCAGCTTCCAACTGAATTTTGTGCTGCTCTGAATTTTGCAACGCAGTTTTTCAATTTAGGGGGAAGTGCATGCAAAAAAATCCTATTTTAAGGACCAAGTGTATACACAATAAGTAATGTCAGGGGAAGTTAGTACAATTTAAATATAATTTTTGTGCTCTTTTTTAATCTGCATAAAACAAGAAAGAAGAGGCTTATCTTTGAAATCACATACCATCAGCGCTTGAAGTGTTTAAAGCTAAACTCCAGCAGTTATTATATGGGGCGCAGATTTGGACAGGCGCTCACCTTAGATCTACAGAGGCTGTTCAATCTAAGTTCCAAAGGCATTTTTTATTCTATTCCATCCTGTGTTCCAAATGCTTCATTGTGTCTGGAAGCTAAACTCCCCTCTGTTGAATTACAAACTTGGTGTAGTAGGACATTTAATTATTGGCTTTGGCTAAATTTAAACCCCGCTGGTCTACTACCCTTAGTATCGCAAGACTGTCGTGAGAGGTCTTGGATTAAAATCGTCAACCAATAGCTTTAGTTTTCTGGTTTATTACCACAACAGTTATTAACAATGGGCTTCAGTAAAGCAAATAATTTAGTTAGACAGTGCCTATACGATATCGAGCAACAGAATAATTGGGCCACGATAAGGAAATTTTGTTCACGGTATGATTCTTTTCCACCTAGTCATTTTGACGCATTGACACCCTATTTGCAAAATTTAACAATTCCAAAATACTGACGAGCTTTCACTTACACAAGATTAAATATACAGTGGGACCTCGGTTTTGGAACGTTTTGGAAGCCAAACATTTTGGTTTTCAAATGCCGAAAACCCGGAAGTAAATGCTTCCATTTTCAAACGCGCCTCGAAAGTCAAACGGCTTCCACTGAGGGTTTTTTCCCAATTTCTCCATTGAATTTTCAGGCTGCCCTTTGTGCCTCGGTTTTCAAACATTTCGGAAGTCGAGCCGTGTTTCGGAATGGATTACATGTGAAAAACCGAGGTACCACTATACTGCCTTCAGCTGTCCTTGAGGGTCGGTTTCAAAAAATTCTGCTGGAAAAACGATTATGTCCAGGTGGAGATGGCAGTATTGAATCAGTAGCTCATGTGCTTGTACTCTTTATAAAGATTTGAGGAGTGAAGTTACTACCCTTCTACTACTGTCCTTAACAGGTCACTCAACCATTGCTACTATATCCTTTCTTCTAGCAGATCAAGATAATCAGGTGACAGCAAAAGCTGCAAAAAATTTGGCAGGGGCAATTAGAATAGGATCTATTATTTGATCATTGATGTAAACCTACAGAATGTATTTTGTAGAGTTGAAGTTTTTGCCTCTATCTTCAGCTCTTTTTATTTTATTTTCTTGCTACGGCTAGTGGCTGATGCAAATAAAGATTCTTCTGATTCTGATTCTTTGAAATACAGTGGTACCTCAGGTTACATACGCTTCAGGTTACAGACCCAGAAATAGTGCTTCAGGTTAAGAACTTTGCTTCAGGATGAGAACAAAAATCATGCTCTGGTGGCGCGGAGGCAGTAGGAGGTCCCATTAGCTAAAGTAGTTCTTCAGGTTAAGAACAGTTTCAGGTTAAGAATGGACCTCCGGAACGAATTAAGTACTTAACCCGAGGTACCACTGTAGGTTGATCCACCCATCCCTAGCCAGAATACGGCCTATAAACCCCGAGCTGCTAATCTGGTAGCCTGCAGCCACAGACAACCTCTAGGACATTTTTTTATCTGGCTCTGTCAAACATGGTAGACCGTTTCCCCACAAGTTTACTCCTGTGCCAAATTTAATGGTTTTCAGAAACTGCATGGAACATTCTCCAAGTTTTACAGTGTTACGTGATTTCAGGTTTATATGGCCTGAGTACATGTGGTTCACATGCGAGAACCTATTGTGATAACCAATAATGGACTACAACTCCCATCACCCAACTACTGGGCAAGTTGATGGGAGTTGTAGTCCAACAACTTGGTAGGATCCAGATGCCCTACTCCTATCTTACTGCTACTCTGACATTACAGAGTTTGACTGCCTAGGAGTAGCTCAGTACAGTTTGGGGCCCAGACTCACATCCAGAGGATAAACCAGTCTGTGAGAACATATGTGGGAAATCTTGGTCTAGATAATAGGAATCCTTCTCCAGGTGACCCCTCCTCTAGCTGAGCTGAAGCAGGTGACTGCGTTCATGAAGAGGAGCCTTTTCTGTGATGGCACCAAAACTGTTCAACGCTCTCCCCAGGAAAGCTTGCCTGGCACATACCTTGATGTCATTTTAGACATGCAAAAACTCTTTAATACTCTGCACACTGTTTTCAATTCTGCCAGCTGCTTTTATGCTGCTTTTTGACATCATGATGCTTGAATTTGCTTATATATATATATATATATATATATATATATATATATATACACACACACACACACACACACACAGTGGTACCTCTGGTAGCGAACGGGATCCGTTCCGGAGCCCCGTTCGCAACCTGAGCAGAACGCAACCCGCGCCTGCTCGTGCGCGGGTCGCGATTCGCCACTTCTGCGCATGCATGTGACGGCATTTCGAACATCTGCGCATGCGACAAAACCCGGAAGTAACCTTTTCCAGTACTTCTGGGTCATCGCGGGACGCAACCTGAAAAGATGTGACCCGAAGCATCTTTAACCCAAGGTATGACTGTGTGTGTGTGTGTGTGTGTGTGTGTGTGTAGTTAAATAATTGTTTAAACTTTGCATGCACAACCTTGGGAATTTGTCTGGGAGTTGGACTACATGACCCTCTGATTCTCTTCCAATTCTACAATTCTGTGTTTCTGTGAATTTGGTAAAGGGCAGAAAAAATAAAAAATTCACTGTAGGCTGGAGAAAATGCACTGAGGCTATAGCTTTAAGGCAAAGACTGGGTCAGATTATATTGGAAGTACCTTTGGAGTGATTCTAAGTGATATTCTTTTGGACCAAATAGATTTATTTTTTCTAAATACCAACAAGGAACTATTTCAGAAATTCCTCGGCGAGGCAAAAACACCTACATAATCAATGAACAAACAAATAATGAATACTTCAACATGATATATACCTAAGTGTTGTTTTATATGGCTATTAGCAGGCTGAAAAAATATGCATTTTTAAGTCAAGCTAACATTTGCTTATAACATAACCTGCTACAATCAAGTTATTGGTGTTCTACTGCTCCAACCCCCCCCCCCCCCAGTCCTCAAGGATGCTTTGAAGTCTGTGTGACAAGAATGAATACTTGTTAGAAGTGTCAGAACAATTTACAGATTCTTCCGCTTCAGCCACTCTACCAAGTATTACATAATAATGTCAGCTACAAAAAGAAAAGAAGAAGTCATACAGATGTGTTTTGTAGGAGCAAACAGGGTCAAGCACTGATAATCATGAATTTGGTGCTATTAGAATACAGTTTCGGTACTCTGTAGTAACTTCCTCTCTGGTATGTGGCAGACAGGGTTGGCATCACACCTGAACTGGCAAACTATGGTTTACGCTCCGTTGCAATCCAGGACAGTAAACCGTGGCTTGCTCCGCTTTAAAATCACACTCCTCGTATAAAATGCTCTGCTTAGTTGCCAACTGAAGACAAACTGGCTTTTGTGAATTATTAAAACCTTATTTACATGCGGATTTGTTCAAGGAATAGACATACAGTGGTACCTCTGATTGCGAACGGGATCCGTTTCAGAGGCCCGTTCGCAACACGAGCAGAATGAAACCCATGTCCGCATGTTGCGATTCGCCGCTTCTGCGCATGCGCGTGATGTCATTTTGCACGTCTGCGCATGTGCGAGCAGCGAAACCCGGAAGTAAACCTTTCCAGTACTTCCGGGCCACCCCGGGACGCAACCTGAAAATGCTCAACCTGAAGCAAACGTAACATGAGGTATGACTGTATTACAAAAATGGGAAACTTAACAAAATATCCAAATCCAACTTAATTTTCCCACTTTAGACACTTAGATCAGCTGGGGTTTAAACAACAACCTGTCATGAACCGGCCAGACAACAGAGAGGAGGAAGAGGATTCCAGTGAGGAGGTTGTAGCCGCGACTGGGTCCCACCAGGGAAAACTGGGGTTGGAGGAGGAGAGGTTGGGAGCATAGAAAGTACTCACAGGGCGGCAGAGGATGGTGAGAGGATGGGGGTCTGTGCAGAAGAACCAGAGGAGCAGGACTCATCACCAGAGCCAGAAGGGCCTCTGCCCCCTCAAACACAGCAGGCTCTGAGGTGTAAAGAGTAGCAGGACATACAATCTAGGACATGCGCCGGCAAAGTTTTTGTGGCTTGGGCCAGTTCCCGGTCCCACAGACGTTGCGGTGGGCCAGAGTGCGTGCGCATGCATGCGCAAACACTTTCCAGTGCTCCTTCTGGCGTGGAAGAGGCGTGCGCAGCTTCCCATTGGCTGCAGGAGCTTCCTGGAGCCAATGGGAAGCCAACCAGCATTGCAGAAGGCGGTCCCTGCTCTGCTTGGCACATGGGAGCCGACGAGCGAGTGGTGGGGGTCCATGGGCCGGTTAAACGACCCCCCCCCATGGGCTGCCTTAGGTTGCCGACCCCTGATCTAGGAGGCTGAGGCAGGCAAGGGCCCACAGCCCAGCCAGCCAGGTGGGGCTTGCTAGCTCTGGGAGGTATGCGATTGTTCAGCTGGTTTAAGCTCAGGACAGATGAGGGTCAAATGCCTCAGCAAGCCCAGATGCTGCAATCAACCGTCGTCGGGGGATAAAAGGGAAGCGAGAGATACAATGCTGCGTCTGCTCAACTTCCCATGGAAGTCGGAAATGCAGGGAGGCGGAAGGCACATTGATCCACATGTGGTGGAACTGTAAAAAGATCAAAGAATTTTGGGAGATGATCTATAACGAACTTTTAAAAATGTTTAAATGCTCTTTGCCCAAGAAGCCCGAAGCCTTCCTGCTATGAATAATGAGTAATGAAATCTCAAAGAAATTCAGGAGAATTTTCATTTATGCTGTTACAGTAGCAGCCAGAATTTTAATCGCAAAAGGTTGGAAAGGAAAAGCGACCCCATCCAAATTAGACTGGCAAAACAAATTGCGAAAATATGCAGAACTAACCAGATTATCAGCAAGGTTCCAAGATGTTACCAATGAAAAATTCAATAGAGTGGGATGTATACAGAATTTATTTAAAAGAACATTGCAAAAAGATAAATCCGCTGGCAGGTCTGGATTGACTTTCTGCGTCTAATAGGAGAATCTTACAAAATTAATGTAATTCAAATAACCAAGAGAAGACAAAGTTTAAAATCAATAAAGCATTAAAAAAAACTTCTCATGGTGATGGACCACGGCTTGCGTGTCCTAGGAGCTCCACACAACTGAGCTACTGGTTCCCTGACCCTGGATCAGCTGCAGAGGTGGGAACCTGGCCTGACCATTGGACTTCACTTGCTGTATTGAACCTGGACTGTGTTTCAGGCCCCATCCACCCTGCACCTCCACCCAAACATTTGTTCTGCAGGTTACGGAACACCACGGGTCTCCAAAGGAGAGTCTTGCATCCCCCCAGCAGCCTGGGCCAGCATGGCTAATGGGCAGGGACAATGAGAGTAGTGAAAATGATGCACGTGTCCATGGCACGTGTGAAGCTTTCCTAGCACCGCCGCAACGTCTCATCCCCGCTGCCCGCAGCTATTTCAGCCCCAGTGGGGACACCTGGCTGTTCTGGTCTTCTTGCAAAAGCCTTACACAAGCCTAGGAAGCCCCATGCTAAGAACCCAATTAAAAGAAGAGAACTGGCTGTTCTCCTCATTGTTAGTAAACTACATCATGAAGGACCCCCTCAGAGGCAGGCAGCCTAGTTATCTTTTGCGCTTTTGTGTCAAGAGAATCCAAGGCTGCAGATGTTCAGATGAGGGGGGGATGTAATATATTATTTTGACGTAAAGCCTAGCGAAGCTATTTAAAAGCTAAAGGGGCCGGGGTGTGTGATTCAAACAACAAGGAGGTTAACTACACTAAAGCCTCTCGTTGGTAGGATCCAGCTAGGGCCACGTGCGCAAAACAAAAGGTGCTTGGGGGGGAAGGGATGACTTTGGCAGTTTGTGGACTGATGCATGCTATTTCTACGACATTATTTGCTGTAGAGAAACTGAGAAACCACGGAAGGAAATAGGTGGGGTTCAGCTCGAGGCTGCAGCAACTCCTTCCGAAAACAGTTACTCATGCACAATGGCAAGAGGCATTTTACATCTTCCCAACGCAGGTGGCCAAGTACGAGCAGAGGTGCAAAGATCCAGGCTCTCACACAACTATTTGGTGACGAACGGCACAATCCCGCTGGGATGAACGAGTTAGGATGCGGCGGGTCTATAGCTCAGTCAGCTGGTTCCTGGCACACTCCTCAACCTGGCTGGAGATAGGTCAGCTTAACTCCCCCGCCTCCTGGCTTAGCCAGGGCCCAGCCAGCTGAACCAAGTCTGGCAGAGCTTACGCCGGTGTAAGCCCTAGAAAATGGGTATTTGGGGGTAGTGGCGAGGGCAGGGCCAAGCAGAGGGAAGAACTTGCAGTGGGTCCTGTGTTCAGCTCAGTCACATGCCCTGGCAAAAAGCATAGCATAAGTCAAACTCTATTTTAAAGGCTTGTTTCACCTTGTTAAGCCGGCTCAGCTGGCAGCAGCTGTACTCTTAGTTGGAGTTCGGAATAGAGGTAACTTAAGCCAGCTAAACTCCCGCTGGCTTCCCATATTTAATGACTGCTCCTTGACATACAGGGACGCGGGTGGCGCTGTGGGTTAAACCACAGAGCCTAGGACTTGCCAATCAGAAGGTCGGCGGTTCGAATCCGTGTGACAGGATGAGCTCCTTTTGCTCAGTCCCTGCTCCTGCCAACCTAGCAGTTTGAAAGCACGTCAAAGTGCAACCTTCCCGCTCCGGCGGGAAGGTAAACGGCATTTCCATGCGCTGCTCTGGTTCGCCAGAAGCGGCTTAGTCATGCTGGCCACATGACCTGGAAGCTGTATGCCAGCTCCCTCGGCCAATAAAGCGAGATGAGCGCCGCAACCCCAGAGTCAGTCACAACTGGACCGAATGGTCAGGAGTCCCTTTACATACGGCAGCTGACAAAGCAGTGTGCCCAGTGGTGGGGAAAAATGAGCCACATCTTTGGTGAGGGACCACAGTTCGGTGCTCTGCATGCGCAAAAGCAGGTGGTGGCAAAGAGTTCTGCCTGAGACCTGGAGATCCACAGCCACTCAGAGTTAAGGCAGGAACCTGGGCTTGACAAGGTAATAGTCATCTTTGGTACACAGAGGCTTCCCATGATCCTTTGCACAGAGAGGGAGCTATACATAAAGAGAGACTGTTTGAGAGAACAGGCCTATCTGCCCAGGAAATGTATGCACAGCTTCTGCAACTGAAGAAGCCCATTTTCACTTATGGAATGCTTGTGGGAGGGCTGCTATGCAGCCGTCAACGTTGAACATGTATGCGCCAGGGCAATTCTACAAAGGTTATGGGCCCTCCCCCTTCCTTTCAGCAAGCATGCATGTCAAAAAACAAATCATCAAGTTGTTTGTAGACAGTGGGCAGAATTCCACAGTTCTACAGGATGATCTAAAACTGTAATTGTTTCTGTAACCTTTACTGCCATTGTTACGGGATTGTTGACTTTTTTTGTTTCATGCAAAACGGAATAATACGAGAGACCACAACCACTTAGGAAGGGCCAATACACGCTGCATTCTTTACTCATATGGACTGGGGTGGGGGTGTTATCCTGAGAGAACAAGTTTTGAATTTGCAGTAATAACATTTGCATTTTCATTTCTTAAGCTGTCTGTACCATCTTTCTTAAGATCTGTACCATCAGAATCGAACACTGAAACTTTTACAAAAATATTGGACATACACACATTGGCTTGATTGTAGCGCTAAGCCATGGTTTAATGAACTATAGTCAGGCCTTGGCTTTGTATGAACCCTGTACCAAGCATTAACTATGGCTTGATTAATAACAAAGCATGATCTAAAACCATGGTTTACTGACGGCTTACAGAAATTAGTTTCATTATGACTGGGTGTTATGCAAGAAACCAGCATCCTTCTTAACCAATGTTGGACCACTCTATCCCAGACACTTGCACTACAAAAGCATGAGGCGAGAACAGCTGGAAAACGTAACAAAAGTTGGAAAAATAAACCAGTTTAAGCACCTGTGGGTCAACTCATGGTTAACTCGTGGTTTGTTAAACAAACCATAGCCTAATGTTATGTGCTAACTAGACCACTAGCTCACCAATGAAAACACAATTTTTTCTCCCCTAATGATGGGACAAAGAGTGAGGGCCGATGACACTGCAGCTCTCAAAAATCTCCTGGGGACATCATCATGCCACCTCACCACACCACATGGCCGCCCCATTTTAAAAGTCAGAAATGGAAGATGACTACACAAGAAGGTGACACAAACATTGGCCGAAATGAACTTCAAAGTGACCATATAATGGTCTTTAAAGCTGCATTCTGCTACACAATTGCATAGGAGTAGCTACCATGGTACACTACGCTAGTCGTGCTTCAGAGTAGACGTGCACAGTACTGTACTTTTAAGCAAGTCACCAAATCTGCTCTGGGGGACAGAAAAATGCTATGTGCTGCATACTTTTCTGGGCTATGCACACACACAGAGAGAGGGGCTTTCACATGGTATCAGCTATATTGTGGATATATACATGAATCTTTGTATTGGGGGAACGGGGTCTTGAAAGGCCCCTCCAGGGAGGGGGTGAAAAGCCACTGGAGAATGAGAGGCAAGGAGGCGCAGCAGGCCCCCACCCCTGAAACAAATAATGTCTTCAGATTTAAACTCTACTGTGCCTCACAGCTCCGAAAAGTGGTAAACCAGCAGGATGCCTTGAGTATCTGTAATGAAAATGGCAATGTTCAACGCATTCATTAATGATCTGTGTAGTCTGAACTGGGCAACTGTAATATAAATGCATACAAATGCCTTACTTAACTAGATTACACTTCAACAAACCACTGCTCCTAATCACATCACCCATCTCAAGCTTCTCTTCGAACAAACAGTTGTGGTTGCGGTGCGTGTTTTGTGCATATGCGTGCATTTCCAGCAACACCCCGCTTTTCTCCACCTAATCTGCATCTCCCGCCAGTAGCTACGTAAGAATCTGCAGCCTTGCAAAATAATTACTGCCGAGAAGCACACTTTGGATCCGCTGCGCGACTAGGATACGGAGAAGAGAGTGTTACGTCAGTGGAGACGCAACTAAAAATAGCATTACTAAAATGTTAGCTATTAATTTATAAGCTATCACTCCGGAAAGATACACCATAGCCATTTTTCAAACACTTCCCTGTGCAGCAGTTGTCAAAAAGCACAACTGGAAATATCAAATATTGCTTTGGGGGGGGGGAGTTACATTATGATCCGCCGTAGCAGGCTTTATTTCAATCAATACTGTCTCACACCTCCTACTTGTCTCCGGTCTCAGTCTCTCTCAACACCTCCAGTCTTCCTCCCCTTCACACTCCTTGTTTTCCTTTCTCTTCTTTTGGTTTTCTAACTCCCGAGTACAGTTGTGGCACAGGTACCTCGCTGTGGGCGGCAGGAAGAAATGCACTCAGGCCTACAGAGCTTGTGACCCGTCAAACACAGTCCACCAACTTGCAAGAAAGTGTGTGTTTAGTGTGTCTGAAGTTCTGCAGGCCTGACTCAGCACCCCATACCTTGAATATTCTGCAAACATAAGAACTGCAGCAAAGGAAATACAAGCAACAACCAATTTACGCGCCTCCAGTCGCCACGCAACTGCACCGAACCCAGAAGTGACTTTAAAAACAGCAAAAACGGCCCTGAAAGAGCCCAGATAGGGCAAAAAACACACAAAAGCAGCACCTAGCAATCCCATGAGCCCTTGCACTGACTGTTGAGGCCTGTAGAGAGTTGGGAGTTGGAGCAAGGAGACCGAGACCCACCATTCATGACCATCTGGAAAGGGCTGCTAGTTGTTCTTGGTTTTTTTTAAGGGTTTTTCAACAGTTTCCAGAGGTCTAACGCATGGGTAGGCAAACTAAGGCCCGGGGGCCGGATCCAGCTCAATCGCCTTCTAAATCCGGCCCGTGGACGGTCCTGGAATCAGCGTGTTTTTACATGAGTAGAATGTGTCCTTTTATTTAAAATGCACCTCTGGGTTATTTGTGGGGCATAGGAATTTGTTCATTCCCCCCCCCAAAAAAAAATAGTCGTCCCCCCCCCCAAGGTCTGAGGCACAGCGGACCGGCCCCCCGCTGAAAAAGTTTGCTGACCCTTGGTCTAACGTGTATTTGCAGGCTTTTCCAACGGCGTTTCAAATATATGCTATTTCACTTAACACGTATGGTGCCTTGGAACGTAGCGCCCATGTAAACTGTACACAAAAACATGAGAAATACAGGAAGGTGAAGAGCTGGGGATTCAGCAGGAACATCCCCACGGATGTCTACAGTGTTTATTTCATGTATGGAGACTCAACTCCCGTTCTGACTGCAGCCCCTTGTGCTGCATTAAAGACCACTCCAGAGCTCTGCTAAACTTTGCAAGTGGCTTTTGAGGAGCACAGAAGTTGTCCAACCCCAGCAAGCCCAACGCTGCATGCACAGAGGCCCGCATGCCCCCTTTTCCATCGCGCCTTTCAATTTCTAACTTTGATCCCTTTACAGAAGCGATCTTTTTGGAATCGGAGGGGGGAAAGAAGGAGGAATGAGGAGGAAGGAAATGACTCGAGAAAGAGAAGTTTTGCAGCATCGGGTGAGCTTGTCTTGAAAGGAAAGGGACTGCCAAGTCGATGCAGGCGAGAAGGCCTTTTAACACAAAGCTCGAAAATGGGCCCTTTCTCTCTATACTTGTACTCAGGAATCAAGATCGTCTTGGCTGTTGCATCAGCAGTGCCTCTCCTTACAAGTCATCAAACGTGCGCAATAAGAAGCGCCATTCTGCTAATACGATGTAAATGTAAAGAGAAAATAGGAGAACAAGGCACATCCTTGCGGAATTAACCTAGTTAGGAAACTACAAGAAAGCAATGATGGCCCTTAATGCAAGTATATTAAGGTAAAGGTAAAGGTACCCCTGCCCGTACGGGCCAGTCTTGACAGACTCTGGGGTTGTGCGCTCATCTCACTCTATAGGCCGGGAGCCAGCGCTGTCCGCAGACACTTCCGGGTCACGTGGCCAGCGTGACGAAGCTGCTCTGGCGAGCCAGAGTCGCACACACGGAAACGCCGTTTACCTTCGCGCTAGAAAGCGGTCCCTATTTATCTACTTGCACCTGGGGGTGCTTTCGAACTGCTAGGTTGGCAGGCGCTGGGACCGAGCAACGGGAGCGCACCCCGCTGTGGGGATTCGAACCGCCGACCATGCGATCGGCAAGTCCTAGGCACTGAGGTTTAACCCACAGCGCCACCCACGTCCAAGTATATTAGGGTAACATTAACGCCTAGTCCATTCAGAGCTGTGTCTGCCAAGAAGCAAACACATACACATGCCTACTGGACTCTGCTTTTGTATACACAACTTCTAAAGCTGCACCCACATGTTTTCTGCTTCCTTTGGCTTCTGGCTAACACCTTGTAAATAAATAAATAAATAAATAATAGCATGGCCTTTCTTTGAACTACTGTGTAAACGGCATCCCCAAGTACAATTTGTGGCTTTCTACTGGTACCCGTAGAGGGAAGCGGGTGGCGCTGTGGATTAAACCATAGAGCCTAGATCAGAAGGTTGGCGGTTCGAATCCCCGGGACAGGGTGAGCTCCCATTGTTCGGTCCCTGCTCCTGCCAACCTAGCAGTTCGAAAGCACGTCAAAGTGCAAGTAGATAAATAGGTACCGCCAGAAGCAGCTTAGTCATGCTGGCCACATGACCCAGAAGCTGTATGCCGGCTCCCTCGGCCAATAAAACGAGATGAGCGCCGCAACCCCAGAGTCGGCCACGACTGGACCTAATGGTCAGGGGTCCCTTTACCTTTACCGGTACCCATAAGATTCCCTGCTTTCTTTTTAACAGAAGAACTGGCAAAATAATCTCATCAGTAAAAACCAGGGGATGGCTGTGAATTGCAAAGACATTTTGGGGGGGGGGTGTTGCTTCTAAGCAATCTTAACTTTTGCGCAATATCCTCCCACTTGCCCACTCCTCCTACAGGGTTTTCTGTATCACCCAACACTGGAGCAACAGGCAACTTTTGCCAATACCTATGTTGCTGCTTTATTGCACAGAAGCAAGTTGTACCCATTTGCAAAGCTGCATCTGGGATCACGAACCTATCCCAAGTCCAGCCCCCAGCCAAGTATTTTGTATCCTAAACTTTGCTGCCTTAAACTTTCCTGCTGGACTAGCGGGTACATGATATGCTTCTCTGGGGTGAAGTAAAACTTCAGTAGGCTGGCATCAGTGTTAGAAATTAGCTAGGCGCATTCTGCAACTGGCATGGGCCCAATTGCAACCTACCTGGAGATCTCTGGGTGCCAGGCAGGCGACTGGGGAAAGCAAACTTAGAGAGGGATCTTTAAAAAAATGTCCTTGAAGATTCAATTTGTTTTATTCCTGATTGTTTTGTTTGATGTTTACAAATGTTGTAAACTGCTTTTGAGACTTGTTCTTTAAAATACAAAGCAGTATAGAAGTGAAATGAATTGTAATAATGATGATGATGATGATGATGATGATGATGATGATTCCTTCCACTGTCAAATCAGTGGCCTGCTTCACTCAGTATTAAACGACTGGCAGAAGCTCTCCAGGGTTTCAGCCAACAGGAGAAGGGGGGGAAATATATTAATTTATAACTGTGTTAATCGAGAATCCTGATAAGGAGGAAGTCTCTATCAGAAGCTCTTTCAGAGAGCTGTTTTGAAATTTAGTTGAAAACGTAGAAACATTAAAGACTATACATACATTATGTCAAAATTCATTGTCACCGTTGGCGGAAGCTCTAAAAATGGTCTTTCATCTTCTAGACCATGTTGCCAAGGTATCTTCATAAAAACTCGGTGAACGGTAACAGCTTAAAATAAGGTTTTGCTCCTTTTATCTTTGAAGACTTCAATTGCACTCCAATTAGTCACGTCTGTTGCTAATTTAACTGTTAGGGCCACTTCAAAGGATAGTGTTCAAGATACAGAGATTAAGTCTTCAAATCTTCACGTCGTGCAGGCAAGTTTTTGAGAAGCAGCTATGGTTAAAGCAGAGGATGCATTGTGCCTTTTCTTATCGATACCCACCTACATCCCACAACACAGCCATGACACGATATAGCCATGGGATGAGGGTCATATCACGGCTAGGTAGATCTCTTCCCGCTCATTTTCCAATTAAACCTCTAAAAGCACACACAATGCACTACGAAGGGTCTACAAGTATTGGGAGAAGTTTACAAAGCTATTGTACTACCAACCTTACTGTCTGCTTGTGACACATGGACCACTTATAAACGCCATCTCCAACTCCTCAAAAGATTCCATCAACGGTGTCTCCGAAAAATTTTACACATCACTTGGGAAGACAGGCAAACTAATACCCGCATACTGGAAGACACAAACATCACCAGTGTTGAAGCCATAATTCTTCAACATCAACTTCGTTAGAATGGTCATGTTGTTCGGATGCCTGATGATCGTCTTCCAAAGCAACTACTCTATTCCGAACTTAAAAATGGAAAGCGTAATGCTGGTGGTCAACAAAAGAGGTTTAAAGACTGTCTCAAGGCAAATCTAAAAAAATGTAGTATAAACACCAACAACTGGGAAACACTTGCCTGCGAGTGCTCCAGTTGGAGAACAGCCTTTACCAAAGGTGTCATGGGCTTTGAAGACGCTCAAACTCAGGACACAAGGGAGAAACATGCTAAGAGGAAGGTCCTAGTCTGACACTCTAACCACTACACCACACTAGCTTCTAGAGTACTTCTGCTATGGGGCAGCTATATATATTAAGCGCCCACCTGAGAGGTGCTGGAACTGCACTCCGGCCAGAAAAAGCACTGGTTTTCCCCCAGCACATTGATCCAGAGGTGAATGCAAATCAGCATAGGGTTCTCCATTACAGAACCTGGCCTGAAGCTTACCTCTGGCCCTTTTAAAACTTGATCTATTCAAAATGCAGCATTGTTTTCCTAATCACACACTGTTCCTGAAGTGCACCAGTACAATGTATTTGTGCCTTGCAAGTAATCTAATTGGCATAATGGACCAGTACATCTCTGGCAGATTTTGCCTAGCAGCCTCCTTTTCGCTAAGGTATATAAATAATTCAAAGACAGGTTTATTTTCAACCAGAAGGCAAAGCTTTCCCTTGGAGATGGGGTGGCTTTTTGTCAAAATAATTCCAGATATTAATCTCAGAAGCCTTTGCAGCTGCTCTCATTAGGTGCTAAACGAACGCCCAAACTTGCAACAAGAGGTAACGGTGTGTAATACCCATGCCTTAGATGCAAAAGCAGCCCCTTGCACTTTGTCCTGGCTCCCAGTCTTACTCAGACCCTCAGCTTGATTGTTGCCAAAGGCTGTATTCCCAAATCCACTACATGGTACACATCTAGATCAGGTTACAGGTACAAAGCTCAGGAGTTCAAAACAGAACTCTTGAGATAGGTGGCTAGACGCAATCCAATCAAAGACGTTTGCACTCTCTCTTCCCAAGCAGCGTTCAAAATTCGCCATGCACATTTTGCACCGGGCTATCGGACACTTGCGACCAAGTGAAGATGCCCGGCTGCCAAGTTGGCGCCTGACATCTCCACCACTTGGAGGTGCATGCCTGGGGATCCTTGGATCTTGACTGTTTTCACACATTAGCAACACATCCTGTAGAACTCTGTTATATTTTATTTGCACAATCGGAATGAATTTCTGGAACCAAAATGCTTATTCTGTGCAGCCTCTATTAATAAGAAGAGGTTGGAATAGGCCAAGATATATGTGGACAGTCCCTGGATCAAATGACTTTTCTTCTTTAAGGTTTCAAAGTCTGAACCTAACTCAAGGCTGTCATCTGAACTAGCCAGATGTTTAACTGAGAGTTGATCAATTTGAAAAATAAGACTTTAGAGCCATCTTGTCCCAAAATGGCAACTAGACATTCCATTTTGGCGACTGTAACCTTGGTTTAAGGAGCCATTTAGCGCCTAGATTATATATCAGAGTTTCTAACACTGGTTGGTGCCTATAGTTACGTTGGGTTTTAATTCAGAAGCTAACCTGAGATGGCTTTTACCCTATGGGGATAGAACCACTATGTGGACAGAACCACAAGCATTCAGAACAAGTGCTCTACAGGTGACCTAGAGTACATGTGCATCACTCAGTGCTCAAAGATTGCCATAGGAACAAAGCAAGCTGTTGCATGGTGAATCTAGCCAAGTATTGCCTAAATTGGGTTCTCTCCAGCACTATATCCTGAGATTCAGAGGACTGAAACTGGGCACTTCAGGATAGCTCACTCAGTAGAGCATGAGACTCTTAATCTCTGGGTCATGAGTTCAAGCCCTACATTGGGCAAGAGATTCCTGCATTGCAGGGGGTTAGATTAGATGGCCTTTGTGGTCCTTTCCAACTCTGCAATTCTAGGATTTTGCATGCAAAACAGATGCTCCACCAACAACTATGGCCCTGTACCTGAACATGTGAAAACCATCTATTTAAAAGCATGTTCCGAGGCAACATGAAGGCTCCATCTGGGGTGTGCATAAGGCCTCACCCTCGATTCACGCCAGCATAATGCTCAATAAATTTGCATCGGAAAATTCTCAGTTCTGCAAACAGCTCCCAAATTACGAAGCACAGCGAGACATGCAAAATAAAAGTGAGATTCGGGTTAGGAATTTCCCAGCAACTCTCAACCACCCAGAGACATGTAAGCAAGGCTTGGCACTGAACGCCCTTAAACCAATATTTCACAAGACAGACTAGAAATCAACTCCTCGCTCCTTATGGGCTCACTTGCTCTCTAGGACCTGGACTCACGTAATGAAAGAATGTAGTTCATGAACGCCCCCCTGCTGGGAGTTGTGCGGTTGTGCTGACCACATGTTATTATTGCACACACATGCACACAGAGAGAGTGCGCTGCTTTATACTGTGCATGACTTTTCGGCCAAATTGTCAGCCATGGGGACAAAGCTGTCACGTGGAACTAAAAGAAAGAGGAGAGATTGAGTAAGACGGGAGAACTGAGACCGGCTAGACTGAATGAACCATCACCAACTGCGCAAGATCCAATGTCGGCCATGCTCAAAAGCTGATCTGCTGAAAAATCAAGAGACTTAAAATAAGTGAAGTCAAATGATTTTCAGTGGATCTAGTCTGCGGCTTAGTCGCAGATCACCCCACTGGAGGAAAACCTGCGGTTGGTCAATACCTAGATATGTGCTGCAAACATGAGTAATTATGAGAAGTTTCCTCTGTTGCGCCACAACTTAAAACACAGCCAAACGCCGGAAACCCGGGAGGGGGAAGGCGGGGAAAGGGTTGAAGGGAAGAAAGTGAGATTTACAGGAGACGAAAGCTGCCCGAAAATAAATAAATAAAAATGTTTTCGCAGAGTTATACCTAAAGGTGGTTTTCTCTCCAGGTAAGGATGGGAAGGGCTCTACCACTGAGCCACCCAGACAGCCCCCAAATGGAACAGAGTCGGAGCCCTGACAGAGTTTTGCGCTGCACATGCCTTTCAGAGGAGAACACTAAGCCGCCCCAGATAAGATGCCAACAAAAAGATTTCTGGCAGAACCGAAGCCAGCTCCAATTACGCCGTCCCATTGACTTTAATGCAAGCTGGCGCAAAGACTCGGTGCCCAAAGGCGTGCTTGTTTATTTTTATTAACTCGAAAAAGGAGTTGCCAAAAGTTACCAGCCTGTTCCCCTCCTGCGTAATTCAGTTCCCACAGCCACACACACAGCTCAGGAGGCGACAGAGGCACCCGACAACCCTAACAGACGGAGGTCTGTTCTGCACCAAACACACACGCAGAGAGAGAGAGAGAGGAGACAGTTTTTAACAGGTTCAAGTGCGGACGCGATTGCAGAAGTAATTGCAATGCAAGCATCCAGGTGCATAAACAAGCAGAGACCTCAAATTCTAGCGCAGCATGCAGGCCACGTTACGTGTAAGCTCCCCTCTGCATAACCCACACGTCGTATCACGGCGTTGTACTTATTACAAACAGGAACAAACGTATGTCTTCTGACCTGCTTCACCAAACTATTTATTTATGCTCCTGTCAGATACGCTTCCTGAACCATCCTACTCTGCTCAAGGAACAAGATGTTTGTGGGGGGGATAAAGGAAACTTTAACCACCCTCATAAAAATAGGCCTCACCTCTTGCATACTAGGAATGGCCCATATTCAAATATATCATTGCTAAGACTGCCTCTCCCCGTTGCATCGTATATTATACTACAATGCATCAAAAGGTGCCAAACAATGCATTGCATTCAACTGGCTCTTACTCATACTAGACCCACCAAAATCAATGGCCAATATTAAAATTAATAAAAATAATTGCACCCCGCCTGACTGGGTTGCCCCAGCCAGATAAAGGCAGGTTCATTAAATTCAATGGATATAGCTTTGTGTAGAACTTAGTTCAATGCCACCCCATAACTTTTGCAACCAATTGATATAAAACTCAATTCTGAACAGGGCTTTACAGACCTGTGCGTTCAGCTGCTTTGCAAGCACAGAGCCTCTGGCAAAATTTGGGATCCGGCGGATGGGGACAACCCAAAGCCCGGTACTTAACACACACACAAAATCAGTCAAGTTTTGCATCCTCCTTTGAAGAAAAGAAGCTAGAAGATAACTTGCTTCTTAAATATTTCTGTGCATTGTCCCTCTTAAACATTTCCCTATGATACAACTTTCTTGCCCCGTCCTGGTAAGCAATATGCAGGTCCAAGTGCAAGACATTTTGCTCCATGGGGCTAAGGACAAAACAAGCGTCAGCTAATTTTTCAGCAGGGGGCCGGTCCACTGTCCCTCAGACCTTGTGGGGGGCCG
This sequence comes from Podarcis muralis, assembly GCF_964188315.1. Taxonomy (NCBI): domain Eukaryota; kingdom Metazoa; phylum Chordata; class Lepidosauria; order Squamata; family Lacertidae; genus Podarcis; species Podarcis muralis. The sequence goes on along the minus strand of NC_135660.1, from coordinate 12,012,326 downwards.
GACTATATTTTTTTTGGGGGGGGGAATAAATGAATTCCTATGCCCCACAAATAACCCAGCGATGCATTAAATAAAAGGACACATTCTACACATGTAAAAGCACCAAGCAGGACCCACAAATAACGCAGAGGTGCATTTTAAATAAAAGCACACATTCTACTTGTGTAAAAACACCAGGCAGGCCCCACAAATAACCCAGAGATGCATTTTAAATAAAAGGACATGTTCTACTCATGTAAAAACACGCTGAATCCCAGACCGTCCGGGGGCCGCATTGAGAAGGCAATTGGGCCAGATCCGGCCCCCGGGCCTTAGTTTGCCTACCCATGGACACGATGGTACCTTCCCCATTCCCTAAACCTGACCTCAGCATCTTCCACTACACCCGAGGGCAGCAGGGGAGGATGCCGGACAGGCTACAAGGGGCAAACAGCTCCGACTTCCTGCTGCCTCTTAGCCTCTGCTGTCTGGAGGCAGCTGCTTCACTCTGCCCAATGGTAGAGCCAATCCCAGTAATATACAGACCATTGCAGGGAGGATCCAGAATTTTGAGGTGGAGCAAATGGGGGATATTTGGGGGGGTGCTTGGCTAAATTCTGCTCAGTGCAGCAAATGAACGCAACTGGGTTAGGTCCATGAATTTCTGCAGGTCTACTCTTTGCTTCTCCCATCTACCAAGAAGCAGGCGAGAAGGGAGAAGGGCAATGACAGGCCTAGACAGCATCTTGAGAAGTAGAGTCGTCACCGTGCCAACAAAGGTCCGTATAGTTAAAGCTATGGTTTTCCCAGTAGTGATGTATGGAAGTGAGAGCTGGACCATCAAGAAGGCTGATCGCCGAAGAATTGATGCTTTTGAATTATGGTGCTGGAGAAGACTCTTGAGACTCCCATGGACTGCAAGAAGATCAAACGCATCCATTCTTAAGGAAATCAGCCTTGAGTGCTCACTGGAAGGGCAAGTCCTGAAGCTGAGGCTCCAGTACTTTGGCCACCTCATGAGAAGAGAAGACTCCCTGGAAAAGACCCTGATGCTGGGAAGAAGGAGAAGGGGGCGACAGAGGACGAGATGGTTGGATAGTGTTTTCGAGGTTACCAGCATGAGTTTGACCAAACTGCGGGAGGTAGTGGAGGACAGAGGTGCCTGGCGTGCTCTGGTCCATGGGGTCACGAAGAGTCGGACACGACTAAACGACTAAACAACAACAATACTCTTTGCTTATTTGGGATTTGCGGCAACCCGTTTTCCCACCTTGCAAACAGCTTCTGAAGGACAGTGGAGGGGAGTTGCACAACACTCGCGACGCCCGGAGGATAAAAATGGCGCATTTCTGCGCCAGGCCCTCAAAAGGCAATGCGCAGCAAAAAGCAAACAGAGAAGAATGCCCCTTCCCTGTTTGAGGCAAAGCAGAACTAAGCAAAATATGCCATCCACACAGAGAATCTACTCTGGTCATTTCTCCCTTGCTCTTTTAGTCGAGTGTAGCCTCAGGACTGCTGCCTCATCTCCTGGCCAGGTGAAGACCTTTCTGTTCACCCAGGTCTTTTAAATAACTTATGTCGTCTGAGCTTCTCCGTTTCCAACGCTTGGGCTCTGAACTTTGCAGAGGTGCAGCGACTTTTGCCCTGGTTGGATTTTACGGAGCTTTGAACGGCATGTCCTATTTCGAATTTAAACTGTTGCTTTTCGTTTTTATCACAAGCGGCCCGAGACCTTTACGTTCCAAAGCAGCACACAAATGGATCAAATGGGTAAGAAAAGTGGCCATTTCACAGTATCACAGAGGACTGAGGCTCAAAGTACCTACCAACACATATCATTAATATACCTGAAAATCAGAACAAAGCTATTGCATAGTGTCCTAATTTTTTTACTCGCGGGCTTGGAGAAAAACTTGACGGGTGGCAGAGGGTGGAAGGTAAAGAACGGCTGGGCAAATCACCGCACAACCACAGCATACCTTCAAAGTGCATGGCCTCCCTTCAAGGATCATGGGAACTGTAGTTTAAAGGTGCTGGGAATTGTAGCTCTGTGAGGGCTCGGCTGCAGCTCCCAGAATTGCTTGCAGCAGAAGCCATGAGCTTTAGATATACAGTCAGGATGTGACCAGAGGCTGTGGTTCTTTTCTGGAAGGTGGGTCCCAACTGAACAGTTACCGTATTTTTCCGGGTATAAGACTAGTTTTTTTAACCAAAAACGTAGATTTAAAATTGGGGCTCCTCTTATATACGGGTAGTGCAGAGGGGTGTTTTCTTAATTTGGAGTCCGCAAAAATAGGGGGCGTCTTATACATGGGGGCATCTTATACACTGAAAAACACGGTACTTCTGAGTAAGCTTGCCTAGAATTAGGCCACAGGGGTCATTTTCAGAGGATGGTCCAAGCCCTAGCGTTCCTGCCCCTTCCCCATTTTGTACAATATTTTTTTATTATATTATACTTGGCTTACAGAGCATCGAGACCCCAGATTCCCACCGTATTCATTTGCTCAGTGGGCTAAATTTGCAGTCAAGAGAGATATCTGCATAATCATATTCGGGTGATGGGTGTGTTTCCCCCCCCCCCCCACACACACACACCCCAGCATGCACCTAGCTGTGCTCCTGTCAGGCTGCAAGTGCCATTAACAGGCTTCTTGCTGCTTCCACGGTTGGTAGACACTAAAGCAGCGTCCCTTGTAATGCTCTGGAACAGAACTCAAAGCACTTTTCAGCAGTTTGTGAGCTCAAGCAACCCATCCCTCTCCTGCCCGATGGCTTGGAACACAGCCTAGCTTTTCCTTAAAGGCTCTGCAACATAATTAAATATGTTGAAGTCGCGCCGTTCTCTGAAGAGAGACTCCTGTATTTCTTACTATGGGGTCGCCAAACAGTCCACAGGCTAGATTTTCACTGTAAATCAATGTATAGCCAGTAAAAGCACTCACTCAGGGTGAGGAAGTGTTGTGTGTGTTTTTAATTGGACTTATTACTTTCTGTACTTAATACGTTGCTTCAATATATGGCTGTGTTACATGCCCCTTGAATATAACTTGCTTTTCTTTATTAATTAAACTGCTCCACCATTCTTCATCGGAAGATCACAGGGCAGTTTACAATATAAAAACACAAAAATACATGCCGCAAAAACAAACAAAATAGTCACATTAGGATTCTCCTAACCACAGTTTGGCGGGTTTGGAATGCGCCGCTGCATGAGTACACAAGAATTTGAAATAGGTTTGCAATAGTTTAGAGGTTAGCACTAACCACTGTTTCTCTAACCCCGATATCCCAGCAATGCAAATTTCGGATTCTTGTGAAGTAGGTTATTATTAATAATACAGTATGTGTGCACATTCATGTAATCTTCTGATCTTTTTTTACTACTGTTCATTCCATAAGCACCTTTGGGCTGATTAAATAATCTTTTTTTGGAGGAGGAGGAGAAGAAGAGGAAGAGGAAGAGGAAGAAAAGAAGAGTGCTTAGAACAAACAAGAATGGATATAAGCATACAACACTGTACACTCCTGACTCTCTAAACCATGGTTGGAAAATTACCCAAACTGAGCCATCAGAATAAACCCTGCTATCCTATTTAAAGGAATAAATCAGATGATAGATAGATGATAGATATATAGATAATAGTGAGTATTGATTATTGTGCGAATGTGTATCACTTAGATTTGATGTAGCAGGGGCATATACTTCCTATACCAGGGCAAAACACCATCCTGCCCAATAACTACCATTAACTTCTAGAAAATTCTGGACACTTGGTGTTCAAATAAATAACCTTGAACAAACATTGTGGTGTCACCTTGCATACGCATAGGGAGGCAAAGAAAATTCCTCAATTCCACAAGTTCTCAAGGAATTACAAATTCAACTGTTTAGAGATGGGGAACCTGTGGTTTTAGTGCCACGTGGAGGGCACCAAAACCCATCATCCTTGACCATTGGGCCACGCTGTCTGGGCCTGATGGGAAGTGGAGCCCAACAACATCCGGAAGGACACAGGATCCCTACCCCTCCGGAAGCACCAAAGGAATTGGTTTGGAAGTATGGAGATGGGGTTGCAAAATGACCAGACATATATATTGTTTAATTGCAAACAGATATGATTTAATTGCCGTAGTAGTCAATTGGCATGTGTGCTTGCTGGGGGAAAAAATACTTAAGAAATAAAAACTTGCCAGTAGTCTTACCCCAGGGTAAGGTGGCACCAGGAGAACCTGAGAGGAGCTCTGCAGCCATGATCTCCTTTTCAGGATCCCTCATGCACGCAAGAAGCCATGGCGTGGCTTAGCATTACATGGGAACTGGGTCTCAGAAACACGCAAATCATGGGCAGAAGAAGCATCCAACTCTTCAAATTGTAAGGGCCATTGGCACGCTAGAAACAATTTGAAATATGCTCAAGCTCACCACGGCCAGAGTGTGACCCAAGGTTTTGTTTTGTTCCCCTAGGACATGACAGGTTGAGCGATCTTCATGCCTGAGCAAGCAGAAGATCACATAACCGCAACTGCGTTACTGCAAGAGAAGGGATCAAGGTAGGCAAGAGAAGGGATCAAGAGAAGGGATCAAGAGAAGGTAGGGTCCCTTCCTCCAGAGCTGGAGAAGTCTGCTCCAAAACCATAAGCCTCCACTCACGAGTAATAAAAGCAAAATAGAAGAAAATAATAAATGCTTAGCTATTTATATCATGCTTTCCTGTTGAGTTCTCATCGCATTTCATACACATTATCCCCACAGGCAGGACAACACTAACCACGAAGTACAAAGGGAAGGAGTGAGTGAGTGAGTACTCAGTCACCAAGTTCACTGCCTGTCTAAAACTGAAAGAGGGGATTTCTGGTTGTTACCTCTTCCTCTTTGCACACAAAGTGAATCTACCACCAAGTTTGGAGTTAAAACCTGAATGTAATCAAAGAGCCAATCATTAGCTCATTATGCATGTTATGCAGAGACATCACCTTGCCAACAAAGGTCCGTATAGTTAAAGCTATGGTTTTCCCAGTAGTGATGTATGGAAGTGAGAGCTGGACCATAAAGAAGGCTGATCACCAAAGAATGGATGCTTTTGAATTATGGTGCTGGAGAAGACTCTTGAGAGTCCCATGGACTGCAAGAAGATCAAACACATCCATACTTAAGGAAATCAGCCCTGAGTGCCCCCTGGAAGGACAGATCCTGAAGCTGAGGCTCCAAGACTTTGGCCCCCTCATGAGAAGAGAAGACTCCCTGGAAAAGACCCTGATGTTGGGAAAGATGGAGGGCACAAGGAGAAGGGGACGACAGAGGACGAGATGGTTGGACAGTGTTCTCGAAGCTACCAGCATGAGTTTGACCAAACTGCGGGAGACAGTGGAAGACAGAAGTGCCTGGCGTGCTCTGGTCCATGGGGTCACGAAGAGTCGGACCGACTAAACGACTAAACAACAACAACAGTGCATGCAAAGTTGGGAACCAACGTCGGAAGGAATCCACATAGTGCTACGGCCGCACGTTATTTTAATTGTTGTTGTTGTTGTTATATTTGTACCCTGCCCATCCGACTGGGTTGCCCCAGCCACTCTGGGCGGCTGTTCTGGGGGTTGCACTAGCAGAAGTCTTTCCATGAGCTACTGCTAGTGGGACTTACTCGCTGAATCCTGCCCACATACCATAACTTCATGTCTACAAAAGAGGCCGCTGAACTTTCTAACATCTGGCAATTACAGGGAAGACAGGCTACATTCAACTACAAGGACTGAGCAGTTATGTTTTGGCCACGCGTCTTGTGCTATCTGCTCTCCAGCCGAGATGTGCCTGAAAGCAGCCTTCCAGAATCGGACGTCCTCCAGATGTTTGGCGCTACAATTCCCATCATCGCTGCCCACTGGCCAGGCTCTCGGAGAGCGATGGAAGATCCGATCCAGCAACATCTGGATAACACCAAGCTGGGGAAGTTCAGGTAGCGCTCGAGGATTGGCCGTGCAAATTTGCTACCTGGCTGTCCGCCTCGGTCAACAAACAGAATCCATTTTTATTTCTATGCTCTCCCAGCTGTCGGACGCAAAGCCGTTTTCATATTAGGGTTTTATACCAAAGGAAAGTATGAGGAAACAGTGTGATGTTGTTATTCTTGTTGTTGTATTTATTAAATCTGTATAGCACTCTATACCCGCAGGCCTCAGGATGGTTCACAAGATAAAATCACAACATAAAAACGTAAAATATATAATAAAAATAAAAGAAAGAACAGACCAAACGGGGTGTTGAACGGGTTGGAGCTTTGTGCGTTCTGTGTGTTGTTAAAATACAAATCCTATCAGCCCCAGCCAGAAAGATCAATGAGTAGGGTGATGGGAGTTACTAGTCAAAACCATTTTTAGGGCTGGGATAAGAATGTTGGACCTGGGGGAACCACTTCAAACCCCAAATTTACATAAAGCTCCCTGGGTGACCTTGATTCAATTACCGTATTGGCCTGAATATAAAATATAAGCCTCACTTTTTTCCCAAATTCCGACCGCGAAAAGTTCAAGTGTGGCTTATATTCGCGACCTTACGGTACGCAGCCAGGAGTGAGGGGCAAACAGCGCCAGGAGAGCGGCTAATAATAATAATAATAATAATAATAATAATAATATTTATTATTTATACCCCGCCCATCTGGCTGGGCTTCCCCCAGGAAGCTGGGCAGCTTCCAACAAAATATTAAAATACAGTAATGCATCAAACTTTAAAAGCTTCCCTAAACAGGGCTGCCTTCAGATGTCTTCTAAAAGTCTGGTAGTTGTTGTTCTCTTTGACATCTGCTGGGAGGGCGTTCTAAGCCACCACCGAGAAGGCCCTCTGCCTGGTTCCCTGTAACTTGGCTTCTCGCAGCGAGGGAACCACCAGAAGGCCCTTGGCGCTGGACCTCAGTGTCCGGGCAGAACGATGGCCCGCCCCATGCATAGTCCCCCATCCCCTCCCCCAAGGCTGGGAAGGGAGAGAGCGAGGAAGGGGAAAGGCAGCTGGCAACACAGCGTGGCTCCCCGCCCCCCAGTATGCAGCCAGGAGCAGCGGGGAACGGAACGGCTTATATTCGGGAATTTTTTTATTTTTTTATTTCCCCCCCCTCTTCCAATTTTAAAAGTATGGCTTATATTCGGGTGCGGCTTATATTCGAGCCAATACGGTACTCGGTCTTTGCCTGTTTTTGTTTTGTTTTAAATAAAGCCAGACAGCACCTGCGGAGTATCAAACTGCCGTTAAGCAATTAGCGATTCTGCAAATGTAGAGTCGAAGTGACCGCTAGGCTAAGCTGGCCCGGTCTTTGCCTGTGATGTTGGTACAGTGGTACCTCAGGTTACATACGCTTCAGGTTACATACGCTTCATGTTACAGACTCCGCTAACCCAGAAATAGTGCTTCAGGTTATGAACTTTGCTTCAGGATGAGAACAGAAATTGTGCTCCGGCGGCGCGGCAGCAGCAGGAGGCCCCATTAGCTAAAGTGGTGCTTCAGGTTAAGAACAGTTTCAGGTTAAGAACGGACCTTCAGAACGAATTAAGTACTTAACCTGAGGTACCACTGTATCCTGAGTTTCTTGAGGGTGGGGAGGAAAGTTGAGAAATTTAAAAAGTAAAAAACCACAAGGGAACCCACGGCAACATGCTGAAAGCAACATTAGCACCCGCAGTCAAAGCAGCTGCAGAAGGAACTACAGAAAGTCTAACTCAGAGAAAACCAACATGGCGGCCTCCAAATGCTGTTGGACTACAACTCCCACCGGCCAACAAGGCCAATGGCCAGGGGCGATAGGAGTTGTAGTCCAACATCTGGAAGGTGCCATGTTGCCTACCCCTGGCCGAATGTGTAGCTCCAGAAACACAACCATCAAGTTTTAGCATCGCAGCTCCA